>NC_012872.2:32024460-32133386 GCF_000003195.3 Sorghum bicolor | reverse complement strand
ACTGCAGCAGCATTGTATTCCCTTGAAAGGTCACAACAAGGAGGGGACATGATGAACATGAGTTTCTCAGCAAAACCAGAGAAAACCAAGACCCTTTCCGCAGCACAATGCAAATGATTCCTGGATTCCAGCGACGGGAAAATATGTGCAGTGGCATAACGGATTCATCGAAGCCAGGGCACTGCAATTTCATAAAAAGGGAGGAGAGGAAATTAAAGGAAGAAGATAGGGTGACCATGTAGGTGAGAGTGGAGGAGTTGGAGTGTCCTCACCATGCTGCACAGCAGTAGTAACTGTTGGAAATAAAAGCAATTTAGCGATGCATAAATTAATTCCGACAACGAGGAAAAGGCTAACAACATGTATCACAAATATATGAATCGAAACTAGCACTACGGTTTGAACCAAGTTCACAGAATCTAGTGCTAGCAACCGAAATGATATGAAACCGAATAACACGGAAAGGATAGACATCCTTACAGTGGGGTTGTCGGCGCGAAGGAAGAAGAAGAAGAAGACCGTCGATGGAGATCGGCGAACACCAGGCGTAGTGGGAAGAAGACGTCCAGCGAGCAGTCGCGACGGCGCTTCCCAAAAACCTGATACGTCCCCTACCCCGTCCAGGGACGCGAGGAGACGTAGGCTTCGGAGCCTGCTCTCCCGACACCGATGGCACGTCGGCGACGGGATGGGGAGGACGGCGGCAACGCAGTAGTGTGGCGAGGAAGAGATGAATCTCTGGTACAAGAGACGACGTCTCGCCCCATATTTATACACGCGTCGCACGCAGCAAATAGGTAAGCAATCAATCACCGTATTATGGAAACTTTACCTGTCGTTTACGCACTTGCCATAATACAAAAATAATTGCTTACCAAATAGGCCAGCGCAATCTCCTCGATGCATGCAAAACTTCCAAGTAGCAAAAGGAAGCCGCGCACCCGCAAGGGTTGAAGCGGGAAATCGCCGAACCATTCACGCGCATGTCGTGCATGCGCGCCCATTGGCCCCGCCCCGCCCCGCCCCGCCCCGCCCAGCCCGGCGAGGCGAGGCGAGCGAGCGCGCGCGTGTGTGGTTCTTCCTTTTCCTCTCCCTAATTGCTTCAACAACATGGAGATAGCTCAACTTTTTAAGTTGGCCTCACTCCACTTGAAGTAGCAAGGTGGGGCTAAAGTCCCCCACCTTTCCATATATACATGCATGTATGAGTGGGCCTTTGGGATTTATTTGGAATTGTTTGGCCCAAGGCCCAAAACATCTAACAATCCTCCCCACATCCCAAGGCACGCGAGTCATACTCCCTATACCACAGTACTGTTAATATACCAACTATTCAGCGGAGACCGGTTAAGGTTGAACATCCACCTAGAACAACAAGATAGACCCATCCGCAACTGCACAATGGACTAGGCCTTGAATTGGCAGTTTGGTGTGAACAGGCTTCACTCGAAGTCTTGATTGGTACTAGGCTGCCATAGCCAACCCCGCGAGTGGAGCGTATAAGTCATACTCCTAACTCACTTCATGAGCCTATTAAAGAATACCCAATTATTATAAACTGTGACTAACAGTTGGGCTCACATAGGTGTGTTCTTATAAGAATACTCTGTAGGACAGTATCTTGCTATAAAGCCTCAGAACACATTAAGACAAAGTCAACCTACCTTACAGAAATGAGAGTACTGCATCTCCAACGGAGTGGTTCAAATGAAATGATTGTACTCTCTCATTAATCAACAACTTGTTCTTCCCAGGTCCTAATTCACGGGATCTCCGATCACATAGGTTGGGTTATTGTTGAGGTTAACTCACATGGGTCTCAATCCCATCTCCTTCGATGCATTGTCAATCACGGTGCATGATAGTCCCTTTGTAAAGGGATCTACCAGGTTTTTAGCTTTCTGGATGTAGTCCACAGCTATTACTTCGGAGCTCCTTAATTTCTTGACAGACTTCAGTCTACGCTTTATATGTTTGCTGGACTTCTTCCCAATATCCTGACTATTCTTCACGTTTGTGATCACTGTTTGATTATCACAGTTTATGAGAATAGCAGGAATTGGTTTCTCAACCAACGGCAAGTCCATGAACATATCTCTTAGCCACTCAGCCTTAGTAGAGGCTGTATCCAGAGCTGTAAGCTCTGCCTCCATTGTGGAATTTGTAAGTATTGTCTGCTTACAAGACCTCCAAGAGACAGCACCACCACCCAGAGTGAATATGTATCCACTAGTGGCCTTAAGCTCATCATCTTCTGAAATCCAGTTTGAATCACTATATCCTTCAAGTACCCCTGGGTACCCTGAATAGTGAATTGCATAAAACTCATTGTACCTTTTAGGTAACGCATTACCCGATCAATACCACGCCAATGATCACTTCCTGGATTAGAGGAAAATCTACTCAACTTGCTTACAACAAATGAGATATCTGGACGGGTTGCGCTAGCTAGATACATCAATGAGCCAATAATTTGAGAGTGTCTTAGGTGATCCTTTCCTAGCCTTTTATTCTTTCGAAGTATTAGACTAGGATCATATGGTGTTGGAGAAGGTTTGCAATCCATATAATCGAAACAGTTCAAAACCTTTTCCACATAATGAGACTGCAAAAGAGTAATCCCATTCTCACCATTATTAAGTTTAATATTGAGGATCACATCGGCTTCTCCCAAATCTTTCATGTCAAAATTTTGGGATAAGAATGATTTAACATCATTGATCTCATCGATGCTCTTCCCAAAAATTAGTATGTCGTCAACATACAAACACAAGATTACTCGTCTGCCCCCACCATAACGGTAATACACACAAGTGTCGGCTTCATTTATTGCAAACCTAGCAGAGGTCAACGTCTTTTCAAACTTCTCATGCCACTGCTTTGGTGCTTGCTTTAAGTCGTACAAGGATTTGAGTAACCTGCACACCTTGCCCTCTTGTCCTTGTGCTATAAATCCATCAGGCTGATTCATATAAATTTCATCCTCTAACTCTCCATTAAGGAAAGCCGTCTTCACGTCCATCTGATGGACAAGAAGCTTATGGGAAGCAGCCAAAGATAATAGCACTCAGATTGTAGTTAATCTGGCAACAGGTGAGTAGGTATCAAAGAAATCCTCATCTTCTTTCTCTGTAAAACCTTTAGCAACAAGCCTTGCCTTGTACTTTTCAATAGTATCATCAGGCCTGAGTTTCTTCTTAAATACCCATTTACAGCCAATTGGTCTGCAACCCGCTGGTTTATCTACTACTTCCCATGTTCCATTTGCAGTGATGGAGTCCATCTCACTATGGACTGCATCCTTCCAATAATCTGCATCTGGTGATGCATATGCCTCTGCAATGGTCGTGGGAGTATCATCTATGAGATAGACAATGAAGTCATCACCAAAGGATTTTTCAACCCTTTGTCTTTTACTCCTTCTAGGAGCTACAATATTGCTATCCTCTTCAATACCAAGTGGGTCTATAAATGGCTCTATCGCAGGTGTGGGCTCAGGAATAAATTCATTAGACAAACTCGGTAAAGAATAACCAACATTCATCAGGAAAATATTCTCAAAGAAAGTAACATCCCGTGACTCTAACAGTGTATCAACTAAAACATCAGGCACTTCAGATTTTATCACTAAGAACTTATAAGTCGTGCTATGGTCCGCATAGCCCAAAAAGATACAATCAACGGTCTTTGGTCCAAGCTTGCGTTTCTTATTAATTGGTACGCTGACCATGGCCAAACAGCCCCACGTACGCAAGTAATGGAGTGATGGTTTCCTTCCTTTCCATCCTTCATACGAAGTAACTTCACTATTCTTAGTTGGAACTCTATTTAGAACATGACATGCTGTTAAAACAGCCTCCCCCCACCATGCTTTAGCCATACCGGATGTTCCTAACATGGCATTCATCAAGTCCATTAACGTCCTGTTCTTTCTTTTGGCAACCCCATTAGATTGGGGCGAATATGGTGGTGTCCGTTCATGAATTATTCTATTCTCCGCACAGAAAAGATCAAACTCATTGGAAAAATACTCCCCACCACGATCAGACCTAACACGCTTGATTTTCTTTTCTAATTGGTTCTCTACCTCAGCCTTATAAGTCTTAAAACATTCAAACGCCTCATCTTTAGTTTTTAGAAGAAACACATAGCAATAGTTAGTTGCATCATCAATTAAAGTCATGAAGTACCTTTTTCATCCTTTTGTCAATACACCATTCATTTCACAAATATCAAAACGTATGAGCTCTAGTAATGTTGTGCACCTCTCGTCTACAGCCTTGTGAGGCTTACGAGGTTGCTTCGCTTGCACACATGCGTGACATTTAGCGCCTTTGACAATAGAAGAGTTTGGAATTAAACTCATACTGGATAAACGCGTCATACAACCAAAATTAATGTGACACAAACGTGAATGACATATATCAGCCACTGAATTGTTTGAATCACACACATGGTTCACAACTAAAAATACAGAAATCGGAGAATGAAAAGCGGAACAAGCCTCCGCTCTCGTAGCCTTTGCCAATGAATTGGCCATACCTCGAGACGACTACTTTATTTGACTCAAACACCAGCTTGAACCCATCTCGACACAAGAGGGATCCACTAACGAGGTTCTTCTTTATTGAGGGCGCATGCTGCACGTTCTTGAGCCGCACGATCTTTCCCAAAGTGAACTTCAGATCGACCGAACCAACACCAAGAATAGAAGCATGCGAGCCGTTCCCCATCATGACGGTTGAACCTCGTGCGATCTGGTAAGATGAAAACATAGAAATATCAGTACAAATATTAATATTGGCTCATGTATCAATCCACCAATCATTAGATTGAAATACAAAAAATGCACTAGTAAATAATTACCGTACCCAGATCCGCTAGGATCGCCAATAGTCACGTTGGCATATTTCTGCCCCTGCTGATTCTTCCTGCCATTGCGGTTCTTGCACTTCTTCGTGAAGTGTCCATTCTCACCGCAAACGAAGCACACAACTTCATCCATGTTCATCTTCTTCTTCTTGAACTGAGTAGTCTGAATAACCTTCTGCTTGTTCTTGCCAGCATGCTGCATCACATTGGCACTAGACTGTTCCGGGGCTTTTGGTGGAGCATCCTTTGCCCGAGCCTTCTCTTCAACATCAAGACCAGCCAACAGATCCTCAACTGAGATCTTCTGTCTTTTATGTTTCAGAGATGTGGCGAAGTTTCTCCATGACGGAGGCAACTTGGCAATAATACCACCAGCCACAAACTTGTCTGGCAAGACGTGTCCGAGTTGTTCAAGTTCCCTCACAATAAGTTGGAACTTATGAGCCTATCGGTGTTTTCCCCACGGGGGGTCACACCAACGAGTAAATTTGTATGCGTGCTCCCTTTCCCAGATGGTGATGCAAGAAGACACAGGGATCTATCCTGGTTCGGGCAAGAGAAGGCCCTTCGTCCAGCGGGGGAGGGAAGTCTGTATTATCTTACACCTAAGTGCTTGTACAGGGGTGAATACAAGCGTGGTATGGAGTGTGTGAGTTCTACTGCGTATGGGTGTCGTCTCTCCCGTTCTATTCCTGAGTCCCTCCTTTTATAGCTCCAAGGAGAGACCCAGGGTACATGTATGGATGTCAGAGTAGGGGTCGATAGCAGCATGGAGCGCTGACCAACTCGAGGCTTCCGTACCGGCATGGCTTCGAGTCGTCCCGTCTTAATAGCCTGGTGATGATTTCGCGTGCCCCTGCATTCTGCTCTGCGCGCCGTCTTGCGCTGGTTCAACGGTCGCACGCTTGTACGGTATGGCGGCAGATCCGGCGGGGTGGTTGTGGTGTTGTCAGTCGACGCCCAACTCGTCCCTAGGAAGGAACCCTATTCGGTCGAGGGTCGGACGCCGTGTAATGTGCTGATATCCGGAACGCTGACCTTGGATGTCTCGAGGGGGTCCCGATTAGACGTCCCATCCTTGTTTCCCGCGTCCTGACACGACCTAGGTCGTTCGGTGGGAAGGCTGCAAAAAGAATGATGGGACTGATGCCTGTTCCCTATCACGCCTCCGTGACCAGTGTGTTAGGTGGGGAAGCGTCAGGCGCATTTAATGCCTCAGCTTGCGTGCGCGCGTCAGGCGGCGGGCGGCGTCCTCGCGCTCGACGCCTCCCGGTTCGTGTGAGCACGTTTCCGTATTCGACGGTAACTAGCGCTCGACCCTTGATCGATTCGCTCGATGCTATTTCCGTCTTCGAGGTTGCGGCCGTCGACGGCAGCGCGCACGTATGACCAGAGCGTCGAATTGAGGGCCTCGACCTACGTACGGGCAATCTCGTAATGCGCATCGGTGCGGGTACCCCTTACTGATACCCTCGACAGAGCCTGTTCCACGACTGAAAGGTTTTGAACCATTTTGAAGTCATGGTACTTCTCCATCACATACAACTCGTGCCCAGTGTCTGCAGCATCGAACTTATGTTCAAGTGCCTCCCACAGTTTAGCAGCACTTTTGATGTTCATATAAACATCACACAACTGGTCAGAGAGAACACATCCGACAAAAATCGTCGTAGCCGCAGTAAACTCCTGCACCTCTTTCTCAGATCCGAGAGGTAGTGCGGCAGGATTACCCACGACCCAAAACATGCCCATAGCCGTGAGCCACAACTGGGCCCTCGTCTGCCATCTCCTGAAATTCACAGCAGTGAACTTCTCCGGTTTCATCGCATCAGTATATCCCTTAGTCATCGTTAAATGCCTATCAGGTTTTTGGATTATTGGAAATAAAAGCAATTTAGCGATGCATAAATTAATTCCGACAACGAGGAAAAGGCTAACAACATGTATCACAAATATATGAATCGAAACTAGCACTACGGTTTGAACCAAGTTCACAGAATCTAGTGCTAGCAACAGAAATGATATGAAACCGAATAACACGGAAAGGATAGACATCCTTACAGTAGGGTTGTCGGCGCGAAGGAAGAAGAAGAAGAAGACCGTCGATGGAGATCGGCGAACATCGGGCGTAGTTGGAAGAAGACGTCCAGCGAGCAGTCGCGACGGCGCTTCCCAAAAACCTGATACGTCCCCTACCCCGTGCAGGGACGCGAGGAGACGTAGTCTTCGGAGCCTGCTCTCCCGACACTGATGGCACGTCGGCGACGGGATGGGGAAGACGGCGGCAGCGCAGTAGTGTGGCGAGGAAGAGATGAATCTATGGTACCAGGGACGACGTCTCGCCCCATATTTATACACGCGTCGCACGCAGCAAATAGGTAAGCAATCAATCACCGTATTATGGAAACTTTACCTGCCGTTTACACACTTGCCATCATACAAAAATAATTGCTTACCAAATAGGCCAGCGCAATCTCCTCCATGCATGCAAAACTTCTAAGTAGCAAAAGGAAACCGCGCACCCGCAAGGGTTGAAGCGGGAAATCGCCGGACCATTCACGCGCATGTCGTGCATGCGCGCCCATTGGCCCCGCCCCGCCCCGCCCGGCGAGGCGAGGCGGCGAGGCGAGGCGAGCGAGCGTGCGCAAAAGGAAGCTGCGCACCCGCAAGGGTTGAAGCGGGAAATCGCCGAACCATTCACGCGCATGTCGTGCATGCGCGCCCATTGGAGGCGAGCGAGCGCGCGCGTGTGGTTCTTCCTTTTCGTCTCCCCAATTGCTTCAACAAGATGGAGATAACTCATCTTTTTAAGTTGGCCTCACTCCACTTGAAGTAGCAAGGTGGGACTAAAGTCCCCCACCTTTCCATATATACATGCATGTATTAGTGGGCCTTTGGGATTTATTTGGAATTGTTTGGCCCAAGGCCCAAAACATCTAACAGTAGCAACGACGGCAAACCACGATAAGAAGCGAGGAATATCACTGCATGGAGTTCAATAGGAAGCACAACCTCATCTCTGTACATTAGGGATTATCATGCGGAATTCCTTGAGGTCCTGTGATTTGATGAGATCAGCAAGGGGATATATAAGAGATGACCAACAAAGAGAAAATCTCACCAATTGTTGCTGTCATGCCTAGAAGATACAACCAGCGGCATAACATACTCTGATTGATCATGTGGTTCCATTTTGTTGGAGAAGAATGAGAGGGATTTGGAGCTGCAGCCATGGGTAAAAGGAGAGGAGGGGCGCCCATCTGATGGAGGGAGGGGAGGAGATGGGATGCTCCTTCTCTGGTGCTTGCGTGAGGGAGAGAGGAGAGGATGAGGGGGTTTTATAGCTGTTGTTTGCTGCATGAGAGCATGCAAATGAAGTGAAGTAAATTGGAATAAAAATTGGTGCCATCAATAGGGGATTGAAAGGAGATGGCTGCTGGTTTTTGCGTGTGAAAAAAAGGGACAGATGGGGCTGGTTGTTATGTGCATGCATGTGCCATTGAAAAGATAGAGTAAAGGTGCTGCCAAGAGATGAATAAAGAGAAGTATTACCATGGGAAATAAAGAAGAAAGAAATAGATTGCTTTTGCTTTGCATGAGAGGAAAGGGAATGCCGCATAGGAGAAAAGAGGTGCTGCCACTGTGTGTGCATGTAAATGAAAAGAAGGCAAGGAGGGAGGGGTTGACCTCTGTTTTTCCTCAGCACATGAGGCTGTAATGTGCGATTGATGAAGGGCTTAATGGAGGTTAAGGAGGAACAAGTAGAACAGATGGGTCCAATGGATAAAGAGATAGGCATTATGTGCAGTTTTTACTTTTACATGAGGGAGAGGTGAGGTTGTCGGCATGGAAAAATTGGGAAAAGTGGTACATGAGAAAGAAAGAGGGGACTGTTTTTTTGTATGCATTGAAAATGAGTGTTGTCAAGAGAGGAGTAAATAGAGGTGTTACCATATTTTTGCATGAGAGGAGAGTGGGACGATGCAGCATAGGTTAAGAGGGAGGCTGCTGGTTTAATTTCAGCATGCATGCAATTGATGATTTGAGGAAACGATGGAGTAAAATGGGAATTAAGAGGGGAGGTATCTGATGCTCCTGTTTCTTGCATGAGAGGAATGAGGAGGATGCACCACAAGGAAGAGATGTGCTGCTGTTTTGTGCATGCAAATGAGGAGGAGACAAGTGAAGTATGTGATTAAGGAGGAGTATTATGTATTGCAATTATTTTTGTATGAGAGAGGGATAAGGTGGTCGGTATGGAGAATAGTGGGGCTGCTGCTGTATTTCACGAGATTGAGAAAACTGGGGGAGTGAAAGGATGGCATTAAGAGAGGAATTAATAGGTGCACATATTTTTGCATGAGGATAAGTGATTGGCGTGGGCAACAGCAATTGAAGTTGCATGGCTGTCCTTTACTCCTACGTTTGAGAGAAAGTTGAATATAATGGAGTAAAGAGGACATTTAGGAAGAGATGAGACCATGTGATTAAGTGGAGAACTAATGTCACTGTTTTCTGCATATGAGTAAACGAAGACTAGTCTCTACTATAATTCATCTCTACTATAATTCACTCAGCATAATTATGCTTGGTCCACCCAGTAAAATGTCCCCGCTGAGAGTCTTCAACCCTTGTGTACCCAGAAAACTACACAAAAGAATTCGCTTCTGTTAAAATCAAGGGCTAAAAATACCCCTCACAGCCTTCAAACCCCAATTCTGTGGCCATGATCAATTGTTTGACGCTCGGCTTCAAACGCGCGGCTGCAGCCTTTCCCGGTTTCCCCTAACGTTCGCATCCATGGGGCAGGGTTCGATTCCTTTGGTTATCTATTTTTTTCGTGGAAAAAAACATCATCTCCTCCTCTCCCCTCCGCGAGCCGCAGTCCCGCAGCTAGGGTTCATTGCCGCCGCCTCGCAGGATCTCCCCCGCAGTGCCGCTCAGGACGTGACCATCCGGGCCTCGAGGAGTCGGCGATCACCTGGACCAAGATGGGCACCTACTCCCCAGCGCCCAGCCCGCGCCCCCCACCCGCACCGCTGCGGTCATCGCTGGCGGAGTGCCATGCCACCACTCGACTGCGCCAGGAACAAGGGCCAGACAAGTTAGTACTGCCGGCTCCTTCGCCGCCCACAGCCCACCGGTCTCCTCACGCGCTCTGCGCCATGTCCGAGTGTGTCTCTTGCAGTCAAGCACTCAGGCTGCTGATGCACGCGGCCTGTTTGATGCAATTCCTTGTTGCTGGGTGGAGCGCTCTGGGATGCTGGGTTCAGTCGTCAGGCTATTGGTGATGTTTTAGGGATAGTGGTTATCTCCCATGTTGTAAATTGGGTACATGCGTAATAAAAATTCTTAGTTGTGCGATGCAATTCGATGTACAATGTTTTAGTTTAGATTGTTGACAGTCCGAGCTCAATAGGCTCAAATTTCAAAATACTCTTCTGGATCCAGCGAGGATGTCTCTACCACTAAGACAAATTCAGGGGCATTGGTTACTGTTGAAATTGAAGACCTTGATTGGTATGTGGGAATGTGATGGAAATTCCTGATGGATATTAAGTGGGTTCGGTTTCACCAGGCAGTAAGGTCCCAGGGTGGGTCATGCTTGTTGTGATGTAACCAGGGGTAAAGAAGTCACAATGCGCAGGCCTAGGGTCAGGAAACATGTGGCAGCTTGTTACTAGCTACAGAGTTGTCACATATAGAAGTAATTTTAAGCTAGAGCTATTAGTGTACAAAACATGAGAATATATATGAATTTACATTTATGTTTGAATCTTAACTCTGGTGTGTTTTAAATGAAATTTAAAGTTGCTTATGTTATACATGATTATGTTCTCACGGAAGGTAGTGTCTTTTAGGGTGCTGATCTTTTTTTTAGGCAATTGGGGTGGGGGGGCGGGGGAGGAGTCCCCACCTTTTTCATTGCCTTGGAGCTGCAGAACCACTGCAGATCAATTACAAGAGTAGCAGAACACAGGGGTGGTAGTCACTACATTATCTCTGAAGTTTGTAGCAAGTCGACTGGTAGATGGCAGCAAACCCTTGAAGACTATGTCATTACGGTGTTTCCACAGCATCCAGCAAACAAGGCGAGTAAGAGTGTCGAAGTGAAGGGCAGCAACGTGGTTAGGTTTGGTAATGGACCTGATTGCCCCTGCATGCTGGGTGCAGATCTTTCATATGTTTTCTGCATGAAAGATGTTGCTGCAGTAATTAAGAGCTATATCCCTGAACTAATTAAACATCCAATATTAGAGGATTCTTACACTGCAAGGTAACTGAAGTTTCTTTTTTTTCAAAAAAATGTTAACTGAAGTTTGATTTATGTACCTCACTGTTCAACATTTTAATGTTTATAAGAATCTCATTCTATATATCATGTTGGTAGGGATGATGAAAGAGCATGTGTTTCATCTAAAATTCTTGCTGAAGTTGCGAAGTGGATGGAGTGCTTTGAACATGAGGAGGGCGTCAAACTTACTGGTCATTTGTTTCTGAAGGATGGGTGAAACATGGCATCTCTTGCCTGTCTCAAGATTTGTATGGTGCATACATTGCTGCATCATGTACTCATGTATGGATAATAGGTAAATTTAGACCTTGCCATCAAACACTGGATAGTTTTCATACCTTTGGTAAATTCTGATTTTGACTGTATGCTTTTCAGAATCTATTTGTACAGTATTCTCCATGTGAACAGGAGACATAGTGACATCTTGATGATTCCACGGTAAGTCTACTTGGTTATGCCTGAAAATTTTCCTTGACACATAAGATGGTTTCATTTTGTATGATTCGGGACTCATTTGCCAGTGCCACATAATATGAATCCTGACAAATAGCTGGTCCAGAATCCTGAGGATCTCTCTTTAACTTATGGTGAAACAACTGCAAATTTTTGTAAATCCTTCTGGGATCGGCCTTCGATAGCATGGTCATGCAATAAAATGCAAATTCTAGGCCAGCATTGCTCACACAATGGCAGTGAATTTTCTTGTTAATATATGTGACAAACCAACATGCTCTGCAAAAGGTGTTTTTAACCTTTTTTTTTGTCTTAAAATACGTGATCCGACTGGACATATTGTACTATATATTAAATTTCATTGTTATTTATGAGTTACAAGAGCACAATTTTATCACTGTGTCATCACCATGCTTGCTTGTTTACTTTGTCAGCAAATCCCCATGTTGGCGCATGTAAGAAGGAAATGTTGGAGCATGCTGCTGTGGTATTGATTTCGATGACTGCAAGCTGTGGCAGTGGTATTGATTTCGATGACTGCAAGCAATGTGCGTCGTGAACTTTTGTACATATAAGATGTGAATGTTGTACATTTGAGATGATAAAATCAGTGATTGATAAAATTATATTTATGATTAGCACTATTAAATATATTATATTATTTAAATAAAGAACTATGCCAATGTTTTCCCACTGTTAATGAGCCCTGGGAAACTCCAGCCCAAGTCCTCAAATTAGACCTCTAAAACTCTATTTGCAGGCTGAACTAAAAAAATAAGAACCCAAAATTGCATCCAACTCCAGCCCAACACCCTATCCAACAGCCCAACAGGAACTCCACGGGAGAAGACGAAGAAGAGGCGACGTCCCTCCATGGGTAGCAGAGCTCCGCGCGGCTGCTGCAGATGAGCGCGTCGAAGGCGGCTAGGTCGGCGCCGAGCGCGTCTGCGGTAGTTATCCATATTTTTCCTTTCGACATTCCCTTTTCCCTTAAATTATTTACTTTTCTTAAATGACTTGTTAGTTAATCATGCTATCTTGAAAAGAAAATAAAAATGTTAAAAATAGTAAGCCCCATGTGAGTATGCTCGTAGCATAAAACCCATAAGTACATTCATTGTGGTGGCGTAAAAATAAAAATATTACTGTCCTATAAAAATGAAAATATAAAAATAAATTTATGATCCTACCAAAGAGAGTAATATTTATTAGAGGAAGCTCAACATGATAACGACTAAGAGACTTTATGCTAACACTAATAACCAGTTCGACAAAGCTTTGTTGTCTATTTGAGCTCCACAGAATTCAAGGATCAAAGAAGATTAGCAGACGGAGGACATCCTAATCGTTGTTAGGGTGCTGCCGACATTCAAATACACCTCCGCCACCTGCTAGCTACATCAGAAGAAATTTCATCAAAATCCAGCTTGGGGGAGAGCACCCCCATTTATCCAGCTAAATGTTTCTACTCACGTTTATACTTTCCTCAAATAATAAAAAGATGCATAATCATAAAAAACCCAAATAAAGATTTTATACATATATATATATACCTTTGCTTAGTTTACTAAATAAATAAATAAAGTTTGCTATAACCCTCATGATAAGCTCTCAGATGGAAATGATGATAGTTGCTCTGCCATGACTAGTTCTCAAAATTGAATTCTCTCTCAAGTTTAGGCATAACTGTTATAATTTAAAGTTTGCTCTAAACCTAAACTTGTGGGAAGAGTACTTGATCTGAAGTCTAAATTGTTAACGGATATGATATAGGAAGGTTGAGCTGCTGTTTATCTGTTCCTAGAGATGCTAGAAATCTAGAAAATTTTATCTTTAAAAATCTTTAAAATAACACATGATGAGTTCCTGTATGATGAGAGTTTAAATTCCTACCACAGCCATATATACATGCTTGCTAGACTTTGAGCCACACATTTACTTTTTACTGCTTATGAGTATTGAGTGTTGTCAAGCTGTGTAGACCCTTAGGAGCTTGTCATGCGGTTAAAATCAAGATTCACTTGCACGTTCACTCATACATGCTACTTCTACTCTGGAAGTACGCATCCACATACATCCACTCATTTTCATCTCCAGATTCACCCAAAATTGTTCTACTCCTATCCAGGAGAGAATAGCCAAAAACATTATCCTATCCCTATTATTCCCCGTGAAATAAATGCTCGAGATATTTTAGTTACTACCACTTGCTACATTATTGCAGGAGGGTGAGTGCTCTGGAAAAGAAGGTGAATACGAGGAAAAAAAGGGGCAAGTGCCCGGAACCTCGAAGAAAAGAAAAAATAAGACGAGAGGTAAAAATGACAAGTGTCCGACAGTAGAATTAGGGGTACAAGATACCCACTTGAGAGAAAAGAAAAAGGAAATATAGAGCATCTCATTCTCCTCAAAAAGCTTCAAAGTGCATCTCATTCTCCTCAAAAAGCTTCAAAGTGCAAGGAAGATAAGTATCCCCTCAAAAGAGCAAAAATAGAATTAGACTTTTACCATTGTTTTCACCATCATCACCATACACCATTCATTCGCCACACATGCACGTCTTGATTTGACTTATTGACTTGTTTCTCTGGATCCATGGTTTGACTATGCAATACATGTCACAGAAACCGACCAAATTATAAGAGTTCAAGTGTAGAAACGATCGGCAAGCAATCAAGTTTCCAAACTTGAGCCCATATAATCCCGGTAGTCAATTGAAATCACGAAGGACTTCAAACCAACTTGCAACAAACCAAGATCGTAATAGTTCAACATAACACAGCGAATGTTACATAGTCACTCATTGCCGTCGAAGCGGCACCACATCGGAGTTACTTAGTTATTGCAACACATGTTTGTAGTAGCGGAAGCAAAATAGTTACACACACTTTTCAAAGTTCATTTCACAAGTTCATGTTCAGCCAGGGTCTCATGCCAAACATCCAAAAGCAACAAGTGCGAAGTAGTTAGAGAACCGTGCCCAACGGTTTAGTCCTCATCCCCAGCGAGATGGAGACAGGTCTTGCAGAAGCCATCATAAAAGATATCATCTGCAACAGGTGGGAATAAACCCTGAGTACGAGGATGTACTCAGCTAGACTTACCTGTCTAGTAAAACATAAAAGACACCAAGGATCATGCAAGGCTAAGTATATAGTGGAGCTGGTTTGACTTAACAATTGCCAAAAGCTTAACTGATAGCTATATTATTGTAAAAGCATTATATTAATCATTATTAGCCTATCACTAGATTAGCGCCTGTACTAAACACATCACTTGATTATTACAAGCAATAATAACCATATCAAGTTCATCATATGCTCTTCCTTGCTATCATCATTATTATGAACCATTGTCCTTTAGTGAATGCTACGTTTGCCGCTGCTCTGTCAAGTTCTCACTATCCGGGAGAGACGGCGATTCGAATCGATTCCTATCCAGCTGGAGGGTTATTCCTAGCACTCACCCAAGCATCCCCCGTCGGAGAGCCAACGGGTCACCTTTGGTACGACTCAGGAATCGCAGCTCCGATCAGCGCTGCACTCCCAGGGCTACCACTCTGCCAGGGTGGTCAGGAATTTTAACTCACCTGCCTTTGGTCTTACGCCAATGGTCCCCCGCACACCGCACTTCCTCCGGTAGTGCGCACTTTATACTTGCCGGTCTTCCGGCCTGAGTCATACTACTAGGCTTCGCGGTCGGAACGAGTTATCTGGCCAACTAAGTGTTAGGCATGCGTTCAACATGACAAGAGGACGTACAACGGTCGGTCCTTAGCTGCCACAGACGGAGTTACTACAACCTTGCAAAACTCCACCCAGCTTATGTCAATTTAATTAGGTTGTTTCCACGATAGCACATATAGACAATCGTGATCCGACTCAACCCTATCTCGCACAGGTGACAGGATATCACCCGACTTTTACCGATTAAAGCATGACTAAGCTGCTACTCGATCCTAACTCAATTATCAGGTAGTGGTAAGATATCTGGACAAGGATTGAGTAACATGCAGCAGAGTTTCATCACAACTCCTATACGTAAATGCATCAATAAGTATAACATAGCCAAGTAAGCTTTCGAAATTAAAGTGGGAGACTTAAGATGCTCCGGGGCTTGCCTTTTACAAATGAAGCTGGCTCGTGGTTAGGGCACTCAACCTCTTCTTCGGGCTCCTCGGGTCCAGCTTGCTGGACCTCCACCTCCGGGTTGCCCTCCTGGCCTTCGGGGTTCGCTTGGAGCTCGAACGAAACTGTCGCGTCCGGTGCACCTATTGCATGCATGATTAAGTAAGAATGGGTGCATGCTGGACGAGGATGAATACTTGATAACCTAATTAGACTCACTGGACACTTATTTACGGAGTAATCATTATAACAAGTCTACACAAGGTAATTAGTTAACTTAGCAAAAACCTACCAAGTCAACCTAAAACAGCAAGCATTACAATAGAAAAGCTCAGTAAACAATTCATAACTATTGCTATAAGGATCCAACAAACATAAATGAGGACATTCTAGAAAGCTTATGAAATTGTCTACAACTCATCTTTAAACATCACAGCAAGATTCATAAGTTAAACAAGTCATATAAATAAAGTTCCAGGTTCTGTCCCAGAAAAACAGAAAGCACCTATTTCTGGAACCCAACTTGGATAAGCTATATCATTCAAATTATTGAACCAAATGATCCCAAAATTAAACCACAGCTAGCTTATACAGTTTACAACAACTTTAATTCAGATAAGTCTTCCAGCAAACCAAGTTATCAACATGTAAAGGTTAGATTACCCCCTTGCTGTCCCGGGCAGCTCTTAACCCTCTAATTAATTATTTGATGACATAACCAAAACACATCTAGTACCAGCCAAATGGCTTACAAGCACAAGCATATCATAAGACAACCAGAACATCATTTGTTAACCCCTAGATATTAACTAATAAAGCATTTATCAATTTAATTCTATAAAAGAGCGTTATTACAAGATACCAGCAAAGGTGCTCAGAAAAATCTACAAAAATTACAGAAGCACAAGCATGGCATCTATACCTTACCATAAAATTTTCAGAGCAATTGCACATGCCAAAATTGAGATAAGCATTTAACATGTGACAAGGTGTTTATTTCATAAATTCAGAAACATGGCTTATTTAGTGTCAAACAACAGATTTCAGATTATTTACATACTACTATTACCATAAAGAAGTGTGACACCAAAGTAGAGCACCAGCATAAGCATCAATTATTTACTATGATTTAATTAAGAAAACATGCCATATCTCAATCATAAATTACATATCACAGATGTAGTACTCCAAAAATCATGAAATATTTATCATAGCATTCCCATACCACTCAAAGACTACCATAAAAATTTCGTAGCCAGATGAGCAGTATAACAAGAGATATGAATTCACTCATAAATAACAAGATTAAATCCTAATAAATATTTTTCCCAGAAAACATGGTTCATTTTATATTTTTACAGAACAATAGCCATCTCAAGGAATCTCACAAAATTGGTTTCATAATTTTTGGATCTCAGAAACAGGAGATATGATTTTTGCAAGAAAGCCAAAAATCTGGATTTGAATAAAAGAAAGGAGAAGACCGTTGAGTCACTGACAACGAGTCCCGCGCGTCAGCGACCCAGAGAACAGAGGACGCCTTCGCCGGCGAATGCTCGCCGACGGTGAGCTTCTCCGGTGGATCCATGGGCACCAGCGTGATCCTGGAGTGATTCCGCATCGATGGAGGTAGGTGGCGCTAGGGTTCTAGTGACGGAGAGGGGTCGCCGTCGGCCATGGCGGCACGGCGGAGCTACCCCGGCTTACGCCGGCCACCTCCGACCGGTAGAGCGTTGGGGAAGGGCAGCTTAAGCATCAGTGAGCTCGTGCGGAGCTTTCTAGGTAGAAACGCCTAACCCTAATGACTCTGGTGTGTCTGCTCACGTGCGAGGTGCTCGTCGGCGGTGAGCACGGCGGTGCGGCGGCCGTGTTCCCGCGCGACGGTGGTGTTTCAGCCGGAATGGCGTGGCGTGAACCGACGCCAAGACCTAAGCAAACCTTAACGTGACTCAGAAGGAAGAAAGGAGGCGAGAACGGAGCAGCGGCGAGGTTCGCCGGAATCGGTGTCGCGACGGCCGCGAACTCGACGACGACGAACTCGCGAAATGTCACTCACCTAGGGAAGATCTCGTCTAGCTGAGAGGCGAAGGAGATGGAGGAGCTCGAGGCGGGCTCGGAGACGCTCCGAGGCGAGGCAAAACGTAGAGGCGAGGGCGCGAGGAGCTCGGGAAGCTCACGGCGGCAATGGCGATGGCGTTTTCGCCAAGCAGAGCGCACGAGAGAGAGATAGGGAGACAATGGACGGGCGCTAAGTGAGTGCGGTGTGTCGTGGTGTCCATGACGACACCGACGGCCTGACGGGCGGGGCCAACGCCGGCGTACGGGCGACAAATGGCGGACAGGTGTCGCGCCGGGTGACCACGATTATCTCCCAAACCAAAACGAATTAGGAGATGGTGTAGTTGACAAAGTTGGAGTACTAGCTGAGTTCTACAACATTGTCAACTGGAGCAAGAGCTAGATTAGCCTGGTTTGAAAGATATGAAGTTTTCAAAATCAATCAAGCAAACTGCAGCGTCCCCAGACTTGGAAAATTTTTCTAAGTGTTGGAAACTGCCCCAAATCTGCCTTGTGGTCACATTTGAGCTAGTTGTGGTCATTTTCATGAGATGGCCAAAAAACAACTTTTGTTCCTTATAAAATTTTCTACAACTTTGCTGTAGAAAGTTTTGACATGATAACATTTTATGAAACACTTTTTAAAATCCTAAACAAAAGAGGTTTCTAGGGCCTATACTTGTAAGTATGACTTAAGTAATTATTTTGGAGAAGTGATCAACATGAACATTGTTCCTAAGGTTGAGTTAAGCATAGATAAGCTAATTACCAAGACATAGCACACACATATAAGCATGGTACACACCAACACAAGCATAGGAAACATGATTAAACAAGTTAAAGCACACTTAAGCATAAAATGACATTGCTCAAGGTAGATGATGATCATGCTATGCTTGAGTAGATGATAATGCTCATGTTATGCATGTGATTGGTGCAACCATAACATTGGGGTGTTACAGCCCTCCCCCCTTACAAAAATCTCGTCCCGAGATTTGGAAGCTTAATGATTTTTGAAGAAAGCTTTGTAAACTTCTTTTAAATAGTCATCCGTTTCCCAAGTGGCATCTTCTTCCCCGTGGTTACTCCACAACACCTTGTAGAACTTAACCACAAGATTACGAGTCACCCGTTCCTTGCGGTCTAGAACTGCTACAGGTTTCTCTACGTACACCAAGTCAGATTTCAACTTGATATCCCGAACTTCCACTCGCTCCTCCGGAACACGAAGGCACTTCTTCAATTGTGATACGTGGAAGACAGGAAAAATAGCTCGAAGCTCAATTGGTAGTTGAACTTTGTATGCTACATTCCCTTTCCTTTCGAGAATCCGATAAGGTCCCACATAACGAGGTGCAAGCTTTCGCTTGACTCCGAACCTTTGTACGCCCTTCATCGGAGACACCTTGATATACACATGGTCACCGACTGCAAACTCAATCGGCTTCCTTCTCTTGTCAGCATAACTTTTCTGACGAGCTTGAGTAGCTTCCAGATATTGCTGGATGGTACGGACTTGCTGCTCCGCTTCGTTCACGAAATCGATGCCGTAGTACCTTCGTTCCCCGGATTCCACCCAATTCAACGGGGTTCGACATTTTCGACCATACAGGGCTTCAAATGGAGCCATCTTGATACTCTCTTGACAACTATTATTGTAAGAGAATTCAGCTAACGGCAACCACTTAACCCAAGAACCCTTGGAGGAGAGAGCACATGCCCTCAACATGTCTTCTAGGATTTGGTTGACCCGTTAAGTTTGGCCGGCCGTTTGGGGATGATATGCGGAACTACGGACCAAGTGGGTACCAATCTGCTCATGAAGACACTCCCAAAAACAGGCAGTGAACTATGGTCCACGATCTGAAATGATAGTTCGAGGCACACCATACTGACGAATAATGTGCTCAAAATACAATTCCGCATATTGATGTGGACGATAGTCAGTTCGAACTGGAATGAAACGAGCAACCTTGGTCAAACGATCTACAATCACCCAGATCGAGTCGTAACCCTTGACAGAAGTTGGGAGTCCAACGATGAAATCCATGCTGACTTCTTCTCATTTCCAACCAGGAATGCATAAGGGTTGAAGTAAACCAGCTTCCATACGAACGGCCTTCACACGGCAACAGTTGTCACAACGAGCGACAAAAGCGGCAATCTCCTTTTTCATCTTTGTCCACTAAAACAGAGGTTTCAGGTCCTGATACATCTTGCTACTACCAGGATGGATAGACAACTTAGATGAATGAGCTTCAGACAAGATCTGATTCCGCTGCTCATGGTCTTTTGGGACCACAAGTCGATCTTTGAACCAAAGAATTCCGTTCTCATCGACCCGGAAGTGCTTGGTTTCTTCTTCCTTCATTTTCCTCTTTATATGGTGGATGCCTACATCTGTTTGCTGCAAATTGATGACTCGATTGCAAAGAGTACTCTCCAAAGAAATCTGGTTGAGCACGAGTGGGTGCATAAGATGTGACAACAATGGATCTTCCACCTGAACTGAGTGACAGTGCGCATTTTGACTCAAGGCATCCGCAACCACTTGCCTTGCCCGGATGGTAGTGCACTTGTAGATTATAGTCTTTAATCAACTCAAGCCACCTTCGCTGCCGCTTGTTCAATTTAGGTTGAGGGAAGATGTACTTGAGACTCTTATGGTCAGTGTAGATATTACATAGATTACCCAGCAAATAGTGCCTCTAGATTTTCAAAGCATGAACAACTGCAGCCAATTCTAATTCATGAGTACGGTAATTGACATCATGCTTTCGAAGTTGGCGCGAGGCATACGTGATAACACGACCTTCCTGCATCAGCACACAGCCTAGACCAATACCCGACGCGTCACAGAAGACATCGAAGGGCTTCTCGATATCAGGTTGAGCTAGGACAGGAGCTTATGTTAACAATGTCCTCAACTTGTGGAATGCCTCTTCACACTCAGGCGTCCACACAAACTTCTCATCTTTCTGGAGTAGGCGAGTCATAGGCTTGGATATCTTTGAGAATTCCGGAATGAAACGACGATAATACCCAGCCAACCATAGAAAACTCCGAACCTCGTGCACCGAAGTTGGAACTTTCCAATCCAGCACTTCTTGCACCTTAGCCAGATCCACCGATATGCCTTCTTCAGATAAGACATGGCCCAAGAAAGGTACTTTCTTTAGCCAAAACTCGCATTTGCTGAACTTGGCATAAAGCTGATGCTCACACAAGCGCGACAACACCACACGCAGATGCTCTACATGCTCCTCTTCATTGCAAGAATATACCAGAATATCATCAATGAAAACCACCACAAACTTGTCCAGATCAGGCATGAACACCAAATTCATGAGATACATGAAGTGAGCAGGTGCATTCGTAAGACCGAAGGACATGACGAGATACTCATACAATCCATACCTCGTCGAGAAAGCTGTCTTAGGTACATCTTCAGGACGGATCTTGATCTGATGGTACCCAGATCGCAAATCAATCTTGGAGAATACCTTGGCTTTAGACAACTGATCAAACAGGATATCAATGTGAGGAAGAGGGTATTTATTCTTGATGGTCACCGCATTCAGGGGACGATAGTCCACACACATGCGCAAGGACTGATCCTTCTTCTTCACAAAGATACCCGGACAACCCCAAGGAGAAGAACTAGGACAGATAAGACCCTTCTTTAACAACTCATTCAACTGGGTCTTAAGCTCAGCTAGCTCATTTGGTGGCATTCTATATGGTCTTCTAGAGATAGGAGCGGTACCTAGGATTAATTCAATTTTGAACTCCACATCCCGATCTAGAGGAAGCCCGGGTAAATCATCAAGGAATACATCCAGGAACTCACACACCACCGTGATATCCTTGATGGTCCTAGATGTAACTGCATTCATCGTGCTACGGATATGAATATCCCGAGGAAGTTGCACTAAGAACGCCTCTTTGGTATTTGGGTCTCTCAACATTACTACACGAGTGGTGGTGTCGATAAGAACTCCGTTACCACTCATCCACTTCATACCCAGAATTACATCTATACCCACACCGGGTAAGACAACCAGATCAGCAAGAAACTGACGGTCTCCTATTTCCAGAGTTGCCCCCAAAACCACTTGATTGGTAGAAATATCATTTCCAGCAGCACTAATGCAATAACTGCCCTTATCAAGTGTAATTGCCTTGAGATTATGCTTAGACATAAAGTCTGAACTCATAAAAGAATGCGATGCTCCGGAATCAAAAAGCACAAGTGCATCACATTGATTAACCAAAAACTTACCAGCCGTAACTACCTCACCAGCAGGGATTGCCTCCACAGTTGTGTAGTGAACACGACCTTGGTGGACGTTCCCTTGATTGCCCTTCTTTGGCGGGTAAGGACAATTGCTCTGCCAATGCCTGGTCTGATTGTAGTTCCAGCACGGACGGTTGGCGGGTGGAGTCTTGGCATAGCTGGGACCCGTGTTGCCCCTTGGAAGAGCAATAGAGTACCCCTTGCGGAAACCCGTCTTCGCCTGATTCTTCTTTACTGGAGGGCGATACCGCTAGTTAGGAGTCGGAGCACGGTACTGGGGCCTAGCTGCCACTGGAGCCTTGGACTGAGATGCCCCTGCCCCGGCTTCAAAAGCCCTCTTGCGAGTCTTGGTCGCAGTGTACATAGTGTTATAGTTCTCTTGAGTGAGAGCACCACTGACAAACTCATTGAAAGTTGCACACTTAGAGCGGCCCATGGTTTTCAGCAACTTGGGGCCAAGACCCCGTTTGAAGCTAACAATCTTTGCTTCAGTGTTCACAAACTCAGGAGCATACCTAGATAGATGATTGAAAGCATGTAGGTACTCCTTCAGAGTTTTGTTTCCCTGGGTCAACTGCATGAACTCCGTATGCTTCATCTCCATAACACCCGGAGGTATGAAATGCCCCTTAAAAGCCTCATGGAAGAGGTTCTAGTCAACCACAGTGTTGTCCAGGAGAGCCTCTCGATACTGATTCCACCATATACCTGCCGGACCCTGCAGTTGGTGAGCTGCATACTCGGCCTTTAAACCCTCGGTCAGCCGAAGCAAGCGGAACTTTTGTTCCACCATGTTCAACCACTCCTCAGATTGAAGGGGTTCTTCAGCCTCTCTGAAAGGTGGGGGCTTCGTATCCATGAAGTCCTTGAAGCTGCTATACTGGTTAGGTGCTGGCCCTTCTTGTGCATGGCGACCACCCTGATTTGCCATCCGGTTGATGGTCACAGTGAGCATCCTCTGATTTTCCACCATCATTTGCATCAGCTCAGGTGGATTTGGTGGTGGAGGAGGAGAGGGTGGGTTCATGTTCGCACGCTGTTCCACACCTCGAGTGCCACGAGACATCTGTAAAGACACAGTCAGTGAGTATTGATGATGACAAGATTTGCCGTAGAAGAACTTGTATTCATGCCTGAAAGTATTCGAGAGAATAGCTTTACAGAAAGGCACAATAATTCAATTCCACAAAACAACATCACCAATCCAACACATGACAGAGATATCCGCAATATGCACAACAACGGAAAACATCGTCACAACCGCTCGAACATGATAACGTTAACACATTGGGTCCATAAAGTTATTACACCATCCTAGTACATGACATAGCCAAAGATCAAGGTTCCGGATTACAACATGATTACAAAAGCACCACTGCTGACTGCCAAACTACAAAAGATCCTCACAACAACTACTCGCTACACTCCAGGCTCGTCGCCCGAGTCAGCGTCGAAGATCGCCTCTCCATCCTCGTCGTTAACCGGCTCAAGCTCCTCGTCCTCCACGTCCTCGTGCAAGGGTGGTGCAGCCGCTGCTGGTCCATCTACCTCCATACCATCATCATCGGCCACAATCACCTGAGGTCCCACCTCTAGATACACGGGTACAGGGCGAGGAATAGGGTGTAGCAAGTTGTTGAGACAGTCAATCTCCACAAGACCAGCCGCAATTTGATCCTGCAGATAGTTCTCCCGCTCAAGCGACTGAATCCGGTGCATCTCCCATGCCCAGCGCCTGTTCTCCGACACACGTAGTGCAGCATCCCTCTCACGAGTGACCTGCACCAAGCGCTCCTGTACTGTCTCCCTCTCTCTAGCCAACTGACTCATCGGATCCTTCTTATGATCTCTCTCCCTGATGGCCTTCACCCACTGCTGCCTACGATACTCCGCAATGTCTTCCTAGTCATTGCGGTCCTTCTGAGCTTGCTCCAGGAGTCTAGCTTGCTTGCGAAACTTGCGACCACGCTTTTCAGCCTTCTGTTGCATCTCCTGAGCCTGGCGAACAGCCACCATCACCTGTGCATAGGTGTCCTCTCGCTGACTGAACAGCTTGAGCACAGCCATCATAGCACTCATAGCAGGACTAGAACTCTCAGCTCGCTCTCCTCTGCCTCGGACCAACGCACATCTATCAGCCTGCTTCCACTCCGCTGCTGCTGGGTCAGCACGGGGAATGGAGGCCGCTGGCCGTCCTGTCAACTCATCGCCAAACCTCTGATAGATGTTCAGTGGCATCGCATGGGCTACAATCTGAGCTACTTCCCATGGAGTCTGCCCATCAGAGTTGCAGGTCCACCCCGTCCACGCAGGCTTGCCCCCATGTGGTGGGACAACTCCCTGCATAGCAAATCACTGCAACTCTCCTGTCAAATCCACCTCCCACCAAGAATACTGAGGTGGCTCAGTATATCCCACAGACTGCAGCACCCTCCAGAGCAAAGTAGGAGTGCCAAACTCACTCAAGAAGGTGTCACTGGGGCGAGGTGAAGCGGGCACGTCCATCTGTGGAAAAGGAATAGGAATACCATGGGTAAGAGAGGATTAATTTAAGCATCATTTATTTAATTAAAAGGGACGACATTGTAAGGGAAGGAGTAGACAGAATGTATGTATGAATGCGACATGATGAATGCACAAACCGTACGTCCTCACAAACTTAGAAAATTAATTTTCTAACAGATATACGGTGGCATACATTCGTCTCTCGATACGATACCTATCGATTTACACGTGCGTTGTTAGAGTACCTGCAGAAAACTTCATTGCTGCCCAACAGTTCCCAATATATCACTCAAGAAAGCAGTAAACTAAGTGCACATTGCTTGGACATGCCCCACATGCACAAACAATGACACCACAACTACCCGAGAAATTAAATGCTCCCCAATTAAGTTTCTTTCGTGGTTCCATGGTTAGACATGTAACCACTCCAGAAAAATGCAGAACTCCGATGTGGCGAGAACGATCGGCAAGTAATCAAGTTTCCAAACTTGAGCCCATATAATCCCGGTAGTCAACTAAAATCACGAAGGACTTCAAACCAACTTGCAACAAACCAAGATCGTAATAGTTCAGCATAACACAGCGAATGTTACATAGTCACTCATTGCCGTCGAAGCGGCACCACATCGGAGTTACTTAGTTATTACAACACATGTTTGTAGTAGCGGAAGCCAAATAGTTACACACACTTTCCAAAGTTCACTTCACAAGTTCATGTTCAGCTAGGGTCTCATGCCATCCATCCAAAAGCAACAGGTATGAAGTAGTTAGAGAACCGTGCCCAACGGTTTAGTCCTCATCCCCAGCAGGATGGAGACAGGCCTTGCAGAAGCCATCATAAAAGATATCATCTGCAACAGGTGGGAATAAACCCTGAGTACGAGGATGTACTCAGCTAGACTTACCCGTCTAGTAAAACATAAAAGACACCAAGGATCATGCAAGGCTAAGTATATAGTGGAGCTGGTTTGACTTAACAATTGTCAAAAGCTTAACTGATAGCTATATTATTGTAAGAGCATCATATTAATCATTATTAGCCTATCACTAGATTAGCACCTGTACTAAACACATCACTTGATTATTACAAGCAATAATTACCATATCAAGTTCATCATATGCTCTTCCGTGCTATCATCATTATTATGAACCATTGTCCTTTAGTGAATGCTACATTTGCCGCTGCTCTGTCAAGTTCTCACTATCCGGGAGAGACGGCGATTCGAATCGATTCCTATCCAGCTGGAGGGTTATTCCTAGCACTCACCCAAGCATCCCCCGTCGGAGAGCCAACGGGTCACCTTTGGTACGACTCAGGAATCGCGGCTCCGATCAGCGCCGCACTCCCAGGGCTACCACTCTGCCAGGGAGGTCAGGAATTTTAACTCACCAGCCTTTGGTCTTATGCCAATGGTCCCCCGCACACCGCACTTCCTCCGGTAGTGCGCACTTTATACTTGCCGGTCTTCCGGCCTGAGTCATACTACTAGGCTTCGCGGTCGGAACGAGTTATCCGGCCAACTAAGTGTTAGGCATGCGTTCAACATGACAAGAGGACGTACAACGGTCGGTCCTTAGCTGCCACAGACGGAGTTACTACAACCTTGCAAAACTCCGCCCGGCTTATGTCAATTGAATCAGGTTCTTTCCACGATAGCACATATAGACAATCGTGATCCGACTCAACCCTATCTCGCACAGGTGACAGGATATCACCTGACTTTTACCGATTAAAGCATGACTAAGCTGCTACTCGATCCTAACTCTATAACTAGGTAGTGGTAAGATATCTGGACAAGGATTGAGTAACATGCAGCAAGAGTTTCATCACAACTCCTATACGTAAATGCATCAATAAGTATAACATAGCCAAGTAAGCTTTCGAAATTAAAGTGGGAGACTTAAGATGCTCCGGGGGTTGCCTTTCACGAATGATCTGGCTCGTGGTTAGGGCACTCAACCTCTTCTTCGGGCTCCTCGGGTCCGGCTTGCTGGACCTCTACCTCCGGGTTGCCCTCCTGGCCCTCGGGGTTCGCTTGGAGCTCGAACGAAACTGTCGCGTCCGGTGCACCTATTGCATGCATGATTAAGTAAGAATGGGTGCATGCTGGATGAGGATGAATGCTTGATAACCTAATTAGACTCACTGGACACTCATTTACAGAGTAATCGTTATAACAAGTCTACACAAGGTAATTAGTTAACTTAGCAAAAACCAACCAAGTCAACCTAAAACAGCAAGCATTACAATAGAAAAGCTCAGTAAACAATTCTTAACTATTGCTATAAGGATTCAACAAACATAAATGAGGACATTCTGGAAAGCTTATGAAATTGTCTACAACTCATCTTTAAACATCACAGCAAGATTCATAAGTTAAACAAGTCATATAAACAAAGTTCCAGGTTCTGTCCCAGAAAAACAGAAAGCACCTATTTCTGGAACCCAACTTGGATAAGCTATATCTTTCAAATTATTGAACCAAATGATCCCAAAATTAAACCACAGCTAGCTTATACAGTTTACAACAACTTTGATTTCGACAAGTCTTCCAACAAACCAAGTTATCAACATGTAAAGGTTAGATTACCCCCTTGCTGTCCAGGGCAGCTCTTAACCCTCTAATTAATTATTTGATGACATAACCAAAACACATATAGTACCAGCCAAATGGCTTACGACCACAAGCACATCATAAGACAACCAGAACATCATTTGTTAACCCCTAGATATTAACTAATAAAGCATTTATCAATTTAATTCTATAAAAGAGCGTTATTACAACATCTACAAAAATTACAGAAGCACAAGCATAGCATCTATACCTTACCATAAAATTTTCAGAGCAATTGCACATGCCAAAATCGAGATAAGCATTTAACATGTGACAAGGTGTTTATTTCATAAATTCAGAAACATGCCTTATTTAGTGTCAAAAAACAGATTTCAGATTATTTACATACTGCTATTACCATAAAGAAGTGTGACACCAAAGTAGAGCTCCAGCATAAGCATCAATTATTTACTATGATTTAATTAAGAAAACAAGCTATATCTCGATCATAAATTACATATCACAGATGTAGTACTCTAAAAATCATTAAATATTTATCATAGCATTCTCATACCACTCAGAGACTACCATAAAAATTTCATAGCCAGATGAGCAGTATAACAAGAGATATGAATTCACTCATAAATAACAAGATTAAATCCTAATAAATATTTTTCTCTGAAAACATGGTTCATTTTATATTTTTACAAAACAATAGCCATCTCAAGGAATCTCACAAAGTTGGTTTCACAATTTTTGGATCTCATAAACAGGAGATATGATTTTTGCAAGAAAGCCAAAAATCTAGATTTGAATAAAAGAAAGGAGAAGACCGTTGAGTCACTGACAGCGGGTCCCGCACGTCAGCGACCCAGAGAACAGATTACGCCTTCGCCGGCGAATGCTCGCCGACGGTGAGCTTCTCCGGCGGATCCAAGGGCACTAGCGTGATCCTGGAGTGATTCCGCATCGATGGAGGTAGGTGGCGCTAGGGTTCTAGTGACGGAGAGGGGTCGCCGTCGGCCATGGCGGCACGGCGGAGCTACCCCGGCTTACGCCGGCCACCTCCGACCGGTAGAGCATCGGGGAAGGGCGGCTTAAGCATTAGTGAGCTAGCGCGGAGCTTTCTAGGTAGAAACGCCTAACCCTAATGACTCCGGTGAGTCTGCTCACGTGCGTGGTGCTCGTCGGCGGTGAGCACGGCGGTGCGGCGGCCGTGTTCCCACACGACGGTGGTGTTTCAGCCGGAATGGTGTGGCGTGAACCGACGCCAAGACCTAAGCAAACCTTAACGCGACTCAAAAAGGAAGAAAGGAGGCGAGAATGGAGCAGCGGCGAGGTTCGCCGGAATCGGTGTCGCGACGGCCGCGAACCCGACGACGACGAACTCGCGAAATGTCGCTCAGCTAGGGAAGATCTCGTCCAGCCGAGAGGCGGAGGACATGGAGGAGCTCAAGGCCGGATCGGAGACGCTCAGAGGCGAGGCGAAATGCAGAGGCGAGGGCGCGAGGAGCTCGCGAAGCTCACGGCGGCAATGGCGACGGCGTTTTCGCCAAGCGGAGCGCGAGAGAGAGACAGGGAGAGAATGGACGGGCGCTGAGTGAGTGCGGTGTGCCGTGGCGTCCATGACGACACCGATGGCCTGACGGGCGGGGCCAACGCCGGTGTACGGGCGATAAATGGCGGACAGGTGTCGCGCCGGGTGACCACGATGGCGAGCTCGAGTGTGATTCAGACAAAATGATGACCGACTAACAGAGCTACTTTGACAACGATTATTTCCCCAACCAAAACGAATTAGGAGATGGTGTAGTTGACAAAGTTGGAGTACTAGCTGAGTTCTACAACATTGTCAACTGGAGCAAGAGCTAGATCGGCCTGGTTTCAAAGATATGAAGTTTTCAAAATCAATCAAGCAAACTGCAGCGTCCCCAGACTTGGAAATTTTTTCTAAGTGTTCGAAACAGCCCCAAATCTGCCTTGTGGGTCACTTTTGAGCTAGTTGTGTTCATTTTCATGAGATGGCCATAAAACAACTTTTGTTCCTTATCAAATTTGCTACAACTTTGCTGTAGAAAGTTTTGACATGCAAACATTTTATGAAATACTTTTTAAAAGCAAGAGGTTTCTAGGGCCTATACTTGTAAGTATGACTTAAGAAATTATTTTGGAGAAGTGATCAACATGAACATTGTTCCTAAGGTTAAGCATAGATAAGCTAATTACCAAGACATAGCACACACATATAAGCATGGTACACACCAACACAAGCATAGGAAACATGATTAAACAAGTTAAAGCACACTTAAGCATAGAATGACATGGCTCAAGGTAGATGATGATCATGCTATGCTTGAGTAGATGATAATGCTCATGTTATGCATGTGATTGATGCAACCATAACACTAGAGTGTTACAATACATGTCTTGTAAGTATGTATTAGCTGTCTCCCACCTATGAGCTCCAGATATCAAAACCTTATTAGAGTAGGGTGAGAGAGAAGGCAATGTCACTATGCCTCATACCAAAAATACTACATACTTTGAGATAAGGCATATACCATCACTGCCTTGGTAAGGATCCAAAAATACCACAAAAGAGAGATCTGAGAGAGTCATACAAGGAATCTCTGAGTTTTATTTAAAATCTACAAAAAACTCTAGAGCTATAGCTGATTAAGAATAAGAGACTTGGCACTTGACTAGACCGTTCTATCTTTTAACTGCTCAAGACAGGAGTGACGGTTACAAGTCCCATGGTGAAAGGTAAAATAAGTAAGTTTTAAATCTTAACGGTTTACTCTAACTCAGAGATGAGACCTCATTTGAAAGCATGTGTACCATCAACTTTTAAAGGCATTACAGCAACTTCTGATCCATCACTGAGATTATCCTTGCTCAGCGACGAGCAAGAGGTAAGCTTGGGGGAGTTTGTTGATGGTCCTTAAGTGTCAAATATAATCAATAAATAAATAGAGAAAAGGATCCAAATACAACCAACACCTAGACATAGGGTTTTAACTGACAGAATTCCATGAGTTTTGGTGTTTGTCTATTTCTGCAGGGGGTTATCAGGAGTTATGGAGGAAAGGCCCACATGTCGGGTTTACATAGAGATATTAACGTGTCGTGCAATTTTCTATCGTCTAGAAGACTCCAGAAGCCACGGGAACGAACGGGAAGCCAAGCGGGCTCGGGGGCAGGGCGCCCGCCCTCCCCCCTTGGGCGCCGGCCCAGCTACAGGAACCAATCAGAGCCAACCTCACGGATTATGCTCCACCGACCTAAAGGATCTAGGAAAACCGTGCGATTAATGTTGGTTTCATCCGACAGTCCATATTCACCTGGAGGGACAATATAAGCAGACCCCCTGGCCCCTGGAGGAGGCATCCCTTGATCCCTATTCATTATTCATAGACAGAGCAAAAGCTAGGGTTTGGAGACGAGAGCTCTCCTCTCTTCTCTAAACTAGAGTAGATCTAGATAGTAGCGAGATGGAGAGCGAGGGAGGATTGGAGGAGAGGCCGGCGTGTCGGTTCTTCCTCCAGTTGTACTTCGCCATGATCAAGCTCTAATCAAGCTTGCTCATGGGATGACTCTGGTAATCTACTTCTTATTTCATTATGCAATTACTATCCATGTATGTTCTGGTTCACAACTCTTTTGAGTACTTTAATCTATAGGACGCTATAGGTGAGAGTTGTAGTATAGGTATAAGCGTGGTGCTTAGACCTAGATTACTTGTGGATATCCCCTGTCTAGCCGGATCGTGTGGTAGGCCGCGTAGGTGATAGTTACGTTGGTCCCCTGTAGTCCACCTCCTGTTAGCAGGCTGGTAGGGTTTATCGGCCTATGGATAAACATCCTTTGTGGTGTATTCTTATCATGTGGTTCGTCCCAGACATAGACATACCCCTTTGAAGTAGGGAAACCATAGTTATCCTCTCTATTCTCCTACCATCGCCCATATATTAGATTGCTCTACTCTCTATTCCCATATTATCACCCATTGTTATCTTACCATTAATATTGTTTTTATTCAATTCTACCATCTTTCCTATTTACACCTACTTATCTATCTAGGTTAAGTTAGAGCGTAGATCAGTTCTCCCGTTTCCCTATGGATACGATAAAACCTTTAACCGGGTAAAAGCTACAACGGTATCCGTGCGCTTGCGGATTTATCTGTGTGCGTATAAATACCATAGTACACTCTAGTGCCATGCTGGGGATGACAACCTAGTATTCAAGTGGTGTTAGCAAGTGTTAACAACTGTTCGGCCTAAGCCAATCCACGCGGTGAGGGATGACAAAGTCGGTCCGGCGTCAGTGATCACCTAGACGAAGAGCGAGTCTACACCAATTCCGTTCAAGTTCTGGGCCAGTCCAGAGCCCGATGACGACGACGACGGTAGCCTGTCAATGGCGGAGTTTATTGTTGAAGCGCTAGATGCAGGGTACTCGATGGAGGATCTAGCCAAAGCAGAGAAGGCGCTGGCTTCAGGTAACGTGGCCTCGGCTGAACGCCGTTATTCTCTTCCTCTAGTCGCAGACTTGGTTCACAGGAAGATGACGGTCGTGGAGCCGTGGCAGGGCCCATTGCCGGCAAGGAGGGTGTCACCACCTAGAACGCTGGGCGATGCTCTCTCGACGGCACTCCAAAAGAGTTGTCCGCGGATGCGCCCGTCGCACCTGGTTAGTCCACCGCTGGTGACGTCGGGCGCGATCATGAGTTCAATGGAGGTGAATTCAAAAAATTTCAAATCTCGAATCACCAGAAATCTCGCAGGAGGAGATCCGGCTTTCCCGAGTCTGAGCGTTGCAACCCTTCCGGCCAAAAGGATGGTGGGATCGCACGATTACTTGACAACGGGGCCCGGCCCAGACCGATATCCCTGCCCAGAAAAAATCTTCCTTGGGTCAGGGTGGGTGTTTCGACCTACACCAGGTCTCTGTGCTCTCTTTGCTAGAACAGGCACTCGACCTAGGCATTCGCAGGCTCGTACAAAACCGACGCCACGGCAGCTAGTCGCTCACGCGTGCACAACCAGATCATACGCCGACGTGGTCCGAAGCGGAGGCATGGCGAACCAGAACAGAAGGGGGTTTAACCTAGGGTTCAATCCTAAGTTTAATCTAGGGTTTGGTGGAAATCGCGCAGGTGGCTTCCCGTCTCGGGATCATGGCCGGCGTGTGCAAAGATTTGGTGGACAAGGCGGCGCCCACATCAATACTGGCAGTTTCCAGAACCGTGGACACCAGGGCAGATGGACTGCGAACCGTGGTCACGCTCCTTCATCCTACCGAGCGGCAAGGGTACAGGCCTCTGGACCTGCACAGACGAATGCAATGGCGACATTCGGATCGGCCAGTGCTCATCCAGTGGTAAACGATCAGGCGGAGGCGGCAACGGGAACTGGCTTCGGCGTTAGCAGTGGGAGTTTTACCCATGTTGGGTTTGGTCCTCAGGCGAGACCAAACGCTGCACGCGGGACATTGATATTCGGAGTGCCGATGGGAAGCACCGGCGGTAATGCCAGAGCTGCTACCACGAATGTACCTGGAGGAGGGGGCTTCACTGCAGCAGCTTCTACTACCAAGGGCCCTGGCGGGTCTTTACCAGGAGGAACTCTGGTGAGTGGCACAAGTGGAGTAAATCTCTCTGGTGTACCAACCAGTGATGGGGATGCAAAGACTGAAGAAGCTAGAGAGAGCTCTACAACCGCCAGAGGAGGGGCTTCCGCAGCTTCGGTAATCCCTTTCGCTCAATTACCCGACACTGCCCCTGCTAGTTCAGTTCCCACAGCAAAGCTTGAAATCCCTGAGTCATCCAACAAGGGCAATCAAAAAAGCAAAAATAAACCATATTGCTTTCGCTGTTACACAAAGGCTCACACCATTAACGAATGCACTACTATACTTAAGTGTGACATTTGTTTTGGGGACCTTGTTAAGAAGGTTTGCCCAAACATAAATAATTTAAATGTATCTGCAAACCCTTGTGGTTATGCCGTGGAAGGGCTGGGATTTTATCATATTCCAGTGACTGAAAATTCAAATTCCAAAGATCTTGATACTTCGGCCATTGTGTGTGTGTTGGATGGTTCCCCTACTGCTGAAGATTTGGCAGCGGAACTTGAAAACCTTATGCCTGGCACGAAAGACTGGGTGGTTGAGGAGAAGGGAAGCAAAACCTTTTACACTTATCTCCCAATTTTAGATGTTCTCAATTGTGTTATCAATTGGGACCCGATGGACTTAAAAAAGGTAAAGGGGCAGATCCGCTTTGAGAAGGAGGTAGACAATGAAGTGTACAAGTATGAAATGAATAAAGTGTGGGTTCAATTCCGTGGACTGCCTAAAGACTTAAGGAAATTCCCAATGATTTGGGCAGTCGGTACAATCTTGGGAGTTCCACGTGCAGTGGATATGAAATTCACAGATAAATTTGGAAGGGCAAGACTCAAGGTAGCTGTGCTTGATCCGAGCCTCATTCCAAATTTAGTGGATGTGGGAATAGGGGAATTCATATATGAGTTATAGTTTCGGGTCGATGATGAGTTGGACTCCGATGACCCAATAGTAATTGATATGGATGCACCTATGGATGAGGACCCAAAGGAGAGTGAACCGACTGAAAAAGAAAATGAAGATGGAAAGGGGAATAAGAACAAAGCTTCTGAGAAATTGGATGACAAAGGGACAAAGGCTTCAGGCATGGCTTCTGAAAAGCCAGCTGACCCTGCTGCAAAGGCGCTAAATGCCAAGGTGCAGTCCCAACCCATAGAACAGCAGATGGTTGTGAGTGATAATAGCTCTGGTGCAAACAAGCCAATTGTTATACTCACTCTGATTGGGGCTGCTGAGGTGGGGGGAAAGCTGTGCAAGGCAAGCTCGATGTCCACTGGGAACAATTCTAGAGACAAATATAGAGTGTTGAAGGAGGGGACAGTGTCACCGGTAAGATCGAGCAAACGCACGGCCTCCTTTTCAAGCCAAGAATCGCTGGAGAGGGCTTCAAAGGTAAAGGCCAGCAGAAACTTGGAGGGCACCACGAGCAAAGGTAAAGGTTCAAAAATTGCTTCTTTTAATACCTTTGATGTTTCTACCTTTTTAACAAATACAAATCAGTTAGGTGTTTCCCTGGGTAATAGTGTCCCTGAAATAGAGAGTTCTGTAGATTTTCTTAGGGAGTTAGAATCTAGCAGACTTGCTGAAGCGGAGCAGAGTAGTACACGAAAATTAAATAATGCACTAGATGATGGACAATCTATGGGCTCTGAAGGGGACATTTTGGATTTTGAAGCACTGAACTTAATCTGTGCTGAGGCGGCTGAAGTGCTAGGTGATGGGGGCTGTGATCCGGTTTGTCTACGGTCACCCGTATCACAAAAACCAAGGCCGAAAAGAAAAAAATAATAATAATAAAATAACAATAATAAAGCTCATAAACAAAATTCCTCACAATGAAAGGTATCTTCTGGAATTGTAATGGTTTTACTGATTCCAAGAAATACAAGTTTCTGTCTGACCTTACAAAAGAGAAAAACCTAAACTTCATAGCCTTATCGGAAACCGGACGTGCGAGCTTTCCGAATGCCATGTTAAATAATATCTGTGCAGGTAGGTATTTTATTTGGCATTGCATGGCTCCTCGGGGTCGATCGGGTGGTATGCTGCTAGGGATAAATCCAGTGGTCTTTGATATTGGGGAGATAGAGGAAGGTGTTTTTTTATAAGATTTAAGCTAAGGCTCAGGCAAGAGGACTATAAATTTAATTTAATTTTGGTTTATGGGCCAGCACAACAAGAACAAAAGTCTGATTTCTTGGCTGAGCTTGTGAGAATATGTTCGAAGGATTCCTTACCTATTTTGATAGGTGGTGATTTCAACATTATTCGTAGACCGGAGGACAATAATAATAATAATTTTCATGACAGGTGGCCTTTCCTGTTTAACGCATGCATTGACACCCTAAATCTGAGGGAAGTGGAGTTGTCGGGCAGGAAGTTTACTTGGGCTAACCGGTTGCCGAACCAGACCTTAGAAAGGTTATACCGAGTGCTCTTCTGCACAGACCTGGAATCTAAATTTCCACAGACTACTTTACATGCTTTGACTAGGGAAATTTCGGATCACACACCTTTGTTGCTAAATACTAACAATTCCTCTTCATCTTACCAGCCACAATTCAAGTTTGAATTAGGCTGGTTGACGGGGGAAGGATTTTGTGATCTGGTACATGAGATGTGGGATAGCACGATTGTAAATGGTTTCCCTTTGGATAGATGGCAGGCTAAGATAAGAAGGCTCCGCCAATACTTAAGAGGCTGGGCAAAAAATATTAGTGGAAATTATAAAAAGGAGAAACAAATCTTGCTAAATAAGCTGGATGAGTTAGATAAAAAAGCCGAAATTTCCATATTAAGTGTAACAGAGATAAATCTTAAGCACGTTTTAAATGACAGATTGGCGGAATTACTTAGGGAAGAGGAGCTAAAGTGGTACCAAAGTTCAAAAGCAAAACAATTAATGGAGGGGGATGCAAATACGAAATATTTTCATTTGCTTGTGAATGGAAGACACCGTAAAACTCGTATTTTCCAGTTGGAAGATGGGTTGGATGTAATTACTGGTGATGCTCGCTTGAAAGAGCATATTACTAGCTATTACAAGAATCTTTTCGGACCGTCGGAAAATAATCAAATCTCCCTAGATGAACAGCAAAATGATGATATTACCCAGGTGACCACTTTGGAAAATGAGCTCCTGGTTGACGGGTTCTCTGAAAATGAAATAAAGGCAGCAGTTTTCCAAATGGAACACAATAAGGCCCCGGGTCCAGATGGATTTCCCTCAGAATTCTATCAGGTTTTTTGGAACTTCATTAAAAATGATCTGATGGATCTATTCAAGGAATTCCATCAAGGTTCTCTACATTTGCACAGCTTAAACTTTGGTAACATAATTTTGCTACCAAAAAAGAAGATGCAAAAGTGATTCAACAATATAGGCCTATGTGCCTGCTGAATGTCTATTTCAAAATTGTCACAAAAGTTGCCACAAACAGACTAACTACAGTGGCACAAAAAATTATAAGCCCCACACAAACGGCTTTTTTACTAGGCAGGAACATAATCGAGGGGGCGGTCATTTTACATGAAACCTTGCATGAACTAAATTCTAAGAAACAGGATGGGATCATCCTAAAACTAGATTTTGAAAAGGCATATGATAAAGTAAATTGGAACTTGCTACAACAGACCCTTAGAATGAAGGGGTTCTCCCAAACCTGGTGCCAGTGGGTAGAGCAATTCACTAAAGGGGGTAATGTGAATATTAAGGTCAATGACCAATTAGGGTCCTACTTCCAAACAAAAAAAAGTTTGAGACAAGGGGACCCATTGTCGCCGATTCTATTAAATATAGTGGTAGACATGTTGGCCATATTGATCAACAGAGCGAAACGAGTTGGCCAAGTGGAAGGCGTCATCCCGCATCTGATCCAAGATGGGTTATCCATCTTGCAATATGCGGATGACACGGTTATCTTTATGAGTCATGGTTTTCAGAAGGCTATCAATATGAAATTGATACTCACCACCTTTGAAAAATTATCAGGTCTTAAGATTAACTTCCACAATAGCGAACTGTTTTGTTTTGGGAAGGCAAGGGAACACGAGCAATACTACACACAACTCTTTAGGTGTGATGTAGGCAAGCTTCCATTTTGTTACCTAGGCTTACCAATGTCCTCACGAAAATTGAGTAATAAGGACTGGGAAGAAATTGAAAATAGAATTGAGAAGCGCCTCACTGGATGGAAAGGAAAGATGTTGTCTTCCGGTGATAGACTAGTACTGATTAATTTAGTTATATCCAGCTTACCGATGTTCATGTTGTCTTTCTTTGAGATCCCACGTGGGGTCTTAGAAAAGATAGATTGCTACAGATCACGCTTCTATTGGCAAAACGATCAACATAAAAGAAAATATAGATTGCTCAAATGGGAGGTGCTTTGCGAACCAAAATTATAGGGAGGACTTGGTATACAGAACTTAGACAAAAGAATAAATGTTTGTTGAGTAAATGGCTTTTTAAACTGTTAAATGAAGAAGGTATGTGGCAAGAATTGGTGAGAAATAAATATTTAAAAACAAACCGTTAGGGGCCTGTGTTAAAAAGGCGTCTAATTCTCACTTTTGGAAAGGATTGATGAATGTTAAAGAGACCTTTATGAGTCTAGGGTCTTTCAAAGTGGGAGATGGTTCGCAGGTTCGCTTCTGGGAAGAAAAATGGCTTGGAAACCAACCACTTAAAGAGAGGTTCCCGGCTCTCTTTCATCTAGTAAGAAGGAAACAAGATACTATGTCCAATGTGCTCAGTTCGGTCCCGCTAAATATCTCTTTCCGTAGAAACTTAGTTAGGAGGAATATGAGGGATTGGCATTGAATTGTTATTTCTTTACTAGAGGTGAACCTCCAGAAGGGTACAGATACCTTCAGTTGGTCACTACATTCATCAGGGAGATTCCCAGTAAAATCTATGTATGCCGCTCTAATTAATAATGGTGTTAGAGTGTCACAGGATATGTAGCATGTAAAGATACCTACAAAAATTAAAATATTTTTGTGGTACCTAAAACTAGGTGTAACCTTAACTAAAGATAACCTAGCTAGGCGAAATTGGGAGGGAGATAAAAGGTGTGGCTTTTGCTACTTACAAGAATCTATCCAACACCTTTTTCTCGATTCTTACTATGCAAAATTCCTGTGGCGTGTGGTTCATTTACTTTTTGGCATTCCACCTCCCCATACTATTGATGATTTATTTAATCGTTGGTCAAAAGTGGGAAGTGGTAATCAAAATAATTTTATGTTAATAGCAGCAGCTGCCCTTTGTTGGTCAGTCTGGCTCACGAGAAATGAAGTGGTATTTGACAAAGGTAGACCAAAAACTTTTTTGCAGGTTCTATTCAGGGGAACACATTGGACCAGTGGGCAAAGCTACAAAGGTGTGAAGATTTGAAGAATCAGCTAATCCAAGTCTGTCAACATATCGAAGTTGCTACCTGTTGGATATTTTAAACGCAAACAGAAAAATCCGCAAGCGCACGGATACCGATCTAGCTTGCACCCGAGAGTATTCTAGAGTATCGATTTTCTACAGGGAACGTGAGTGCACTAATTAAGATTCAAGATCGCCCAAGGATAACTATATAATTATTTTTGGTGGGAAGAGAGGAAGTTTCCTGAGAGTTCTCTAGTTGATCTAAGAATCAAGAATTACTTCAAAGATTATTTATTTCAGGACATTAGAACACTAACCACAGAAAGAGATGAGAAGGGGGCTAGGAATCTCTGACTACGGTCCTACAAACACCGATCCGAACGATGTGGAATACGTCGACCATTAGGGCTGTCACTACCCTAGGGCTACCACAACAATCCGCAGGATTGGGTGCAATTCCACGTAATTGCAAGACTAAACACCATGTCTAATCTATTAATTACTACTCTAGCGTTATAAAGACTTGAGCACTTGATGCAAGCGGGAATCCAATAAATAACTTGAATGTAAATAAAAGTAATTAAAGAACTCAGGAATTATGAATTGAAGAACCTGGAGAACGATGAAGAACGAACCAGTTGCCGCAAAGTACAATGTTGAGGAAGATCCGACAGATCCGGCTCCTCCTCCGCTCTCCTCTTCTCTCTCCCTATTTTCTAGATTACAACTAGAACTGACTAGAACTAGAGGAACTAGAGGGATCCTCTCTACTTGGATGAAGAATTGAAACCCTAACTTTGATTTTGTAGAAGAGGTATGCTCTCCAGGGGCCTTGCTTATATAGTCTTTTCAGATGAATCTGGGCCGTCGAATCAAACCGACATTGATTGTATGGTTATCCTTTATCCTTTAGGTCGGTGGAGCGTGATCCGTAAGACGGGTCCGGATTGGACACTATAGGAGGGCGGGTGCCCTGGTTCTTAGGGCGGGCACCATGGGCCAGGCGCTGTTCTGCCTCCGCTTCGTTCCCGTGGCTTCTAGAGTCTTCTAGATGATAGAGAATTGCGCGGCACATTAATATCTCTATGTAAACCTGACGTGTGGGCCTTTCCTCCAAATTTCCTAATAACCCCCTGCAGAAATAGACAAACACCAAAACTCGTGGAATTCTGTCAGATAAAACCCTAAGTCTAGGTGTTGGTTGCATTTGGATCCATTTCCATGATTAGTTGACGGTTAAATGTGAGCATTAAGGACCGTCAACAAGCTCCCCCAAGCTTAACCTTTGCTCGTCCCTGAGCAAAGATGAACTCAAGAGTTTCTGTAGTGGTTTCAATGGCTTAAAGGTACACATGTGTTCAAACAAGATCTCATCTCTGGGTTAGGAGAAACTGTCAAGATTTAAACTTACTCATATTACCTTCCACCATGGGGCTTGCAACCATCACTTGTGTCTTGAGCAGTTAAAAGATAGAACGGTCTAGTTAATCTCCATGTCTCTTGTTCTTCGATTAACTATAGCTCTGGAGTTTTTGTAGATTTTTAAATAAAACTCAGAGATTCTTTGTATGACTCTCTCTAGTCTCTCTTTTGTGGTATTTCTGGATCCTTACCAAGGCAGTAATGGTGTATGCCTTCTCTCAAAGTATGTGGTATTTTTGGTATGAGGCATAGTAGCATTGCCTTATCTCTCACCCTACTCTAAAAAGGTTTTGATATCTGTGGCTCATAAGTGGGAGACAGCTAATACATACTTACAAGACATTTATTGCATAGTCAAACCATGGATCCAGAAGAACAAGTCAATAAGTCGAATCAAGATGTGCATGTGTGGCGAATGGATGGTGATAATGGTGAAAATAATGGTCAAAGTCTAATTCTACTTTTTCTCTTTTGAGGGGGTACATACCTTCCTTGCACTTGAGGCTTTTGAGGGGAATGAGATGCTCTATATTTTATTTTTCTTTTCTCTCAGGTGGGTATGTTGTACCCCTAATTCTACTATCGGACACTTGTCCATTTTTACCTCTCGTCTCACTTTTTCTTTTCTTTCGAGGTTCCGGGCACTTGCCCCTTTTTATTCCTCGTATCTTCTTTTTTTAGAGCACTCACCTCTTTAAATAATGTAGCAAGTGGTAGTAACCGAAATAACTTGAGCATTTATTTCAAAGGGGAAAACAGAAATAGGAGAATGTTTTTGGCTATTCTCTCCCGGATTAGGAGTAGAATATTTTTGGGTTGTTCTGGAGATGGAAATGGGTGGATATATGTGGATGCGTACTTCCGGAGTAGAAGCAGCATGTGTGAGTGAACGTGCAAGTGAATCTTGATTTAACCACATGACAAACTCCTAAGGGTCTACACAGCTTGACCACACTCAATGCTCGTAAGCAGTAAAAAGTAAATGTGTGGCTCAAAGTCTAGCAAGCATGTATATATGGCTATGGTAGGAATTTAAACTCTCATCATACAGGAACTCATCATGTGATATTTTAAAGATTTTTAAAGATAAAGTTCTCCAGAATTCTAGCATCTCTAGGAACAGATAAACAACAGCTCAACCTTCCCATATCATACTCGTTAACGACTTAGACTTAGATCAAGTACTCTTCCCACATGTTTAGGTTTAGAGCAAATCTTAATTAATAATAGTCATGCCTAAACTTGAGAGAGATTTCAATTTTTAGAACTAGTCATGGCAAAGCAACTATTCATCATTTCCATGTGAGAGCTTATCATGAGGGTTCATAGCAAACTTTATTTATTTATTTATTTAGCAAACTAAGCAAAGATATATATATATAAGCACAAAATCTTTATTTGGGTTTTTATGATTATTCATCTTTTTATTATTTGAGTAAAGTATAAACATGAGTAGAACACTTAGCTAGATAAATGGAGTTGCTCTCCCCCAAGCTGGATTTTGACGTAATTTCTCCTGATGTAGCTAGGAGGTGGCGGAGGTGTTTTTGAATGTCGGCAGCACCTTGACAGCGCTTAGGATGTCCTCTGTCTGCTAGTCTTCTTTCATCCTTGAATTCTGTGGAGCTCAAATAGACAACAAAGCTTTGTGGAACTGGTTATGTGTTAGCATAAAATCTCTTAGCCTGTATCATGTTGAGCCTCCTCAATAAATAGTTACACTCTTTTTAATGAGATCATAAATTTATTTTTATATTTTCATTTTTATAGGACAGGAATATATTTATTTTATTTTTACACCACCACAGTGAATGTACTTATAGGTTTTATGCCATGAGCATACTCACATGGGGCTTACTATTTTTAAAATTTTTATTTTTTTTCGAGATAGCATGAACCTGATTAAGTAAGCAAACTATTTTTAATAATTGAAGAGAAAAGGATAACTACCAAGTTTACCTCTTGGCAAGGCGTTCAGTGTTTTTTTAAGTCCTCCGAACGGGACTCTCCGTTTCCTCAGTCGTCTTGGGATTCGCTGGATGGCGTAGTCGGTGTTTCCGGTGGCGCCTTCTCTTCGTGTATAACTATCTTCTCTCTCCACACCTGACTTGATGCTACGGTCTCCTCAGGACAGTTCTATTCAAGTTGTATGTCTTCAGGCCTTACCACTTCTCCTTCGTTGTGTGCCCATCCGTCCTTGATGATTTGCCTCCTCTGGTTGCGGTTGCGTTGTCTTCTTTTTGTCCTGACCTCCTTAGAGTCTTCAATTATATAGTTAGGGTCAGTAAAATAGAGGCGTACCTTCTCAGAGGGGAAGTGCATGTGGACTTCTCTGGTTCCAATGTAGATGATTGCTTTAACGGTGCTGAGGAACAGTCTCCCAAGGATGATGTGTGGATCGTACTTGTCTTCTCCCATGTCAAAAACCTTTCGGAATGTCTGATCTGCCATCTGGAGCTGAATGTATGTCGGTTTTAAGGGCATGGTTCCGAACAGGAGCTGATAGGTGACTGGGTCATCCTTTCTGGTCAGGAACGGTGACTTAAGTCGACGATCTTGTCCTCCTTGAACTGCAGTGACCATTTTAGCTGACTCGGTCCACATTTGCTTGTTCTTGTTCCTCCTGTTGGTCCTCTTCCTTGGTTCATGCCGGGAATGCTTTGAGATTTGTGTAGTCTTGTTCTTGAAGGAAAACATCTTCTTCCTTCCCTTTATGTAGAAACTGATCTTGGCAGCACTAGCGTAGATGACAGCTCCCGAGGTGTTCAGGAATGGCCTCCATAGGATGATGGGTGCCGTCTCATCATTACCAGTCTCTATCACCCCGAAGTCTGCTGGGGCGTACAAGGTACCAACTTGGACGTAGAGGTTCTTCAATATTCCCTTTGGGAAACTTAGCCTACGATCTGCAAGCTGCAACCACATGGCTGTTTCTAATAAAGGATGTGTAAAGAATTTTTCATAGAGTACCCTAGGCATAATGTTGACACTGGAGCCAAAGTCGCAGAGTGCTTCTGGGAAGTTCACCATGCCGATGGAGATCGGGATGACGGGGCGTACTGGATCGCCTCTTGATGGGCAGAAGGTCAGTAATTACTTCCACAATGGGGTTACTCTAGTAGTTGCGTCCTCAAGTATCTCAGGGCAGTGATTGCCTAAGTGTCCAGTATCTCTAGTGTGTTTGTGCTCGTAGATCTAGGTTCTTCACTTGGTGGAGTCTGGGAGTTGTAAAACTCCTTATTTTGCTCGAAGTGTACCTGCTCATAGAGACAAGGCAGAGATCAAGTGCATGGGCCCTGTTGGTGGAAAACACCAACAGAACCAAAAGTGTATTTGTTCTTCTCTAACCTTAAGCATAGTGAGCAAGAAGTTGATGGATAATAAGATCATGAGTGTAGCATTTAAAACATTTGTCAGATCAGATCGCTCAACCTAATAGAAAGATAATCTATACTTATGTTTTTTTATATTTCTTCCATAGATTGCGTGTGCAATATTTTAGTTCATATGATTAGGAGTGTGGGATCACAAAGGTGGAAGGACTAAACATGTTGAATCGATTGGGTTGGTTAATCTAGAGTTATAAATCATACATGTTTGTCTCTTTTATTCATGTGAATGCAATAACCAAGGAAAAGCTTATAGAAGTGATAGTCAAGTACCTTAAGATGTTACCTTACTTGAAGAGTGATGGTACAGTATCACCTTATGGAAGCTTTCCTTTCTTAGCGATTGTGCATCATGTTTGTGGCACCCTCCATGGATCATCTCTTGTGAGCTATGCCATCCTTGTGTAAATTGTTAAACTTCATGTGTCTCTCTCTTTGTCTCCAATGTAAGGTTATCTCAGGACTTCCCAGGTCGATATTGAAAGTTTTTCTGTAGGGGTTAGTCCAACAAAATATCCCATATCTACTATAGCATACTATCGGCTCAAAAATCAACCTAGACACCATGTCTAATTTGATTTAGGAGGGCATTTTAACCTATGCATCAAGCTTAATTTAGACTCCCTTGGAAGTAAGATCATCAGCCCTAAACTAAGCACCATGCTTAATTAAGAGATAAATGAAACTACTCCAAACCTAGACATATACTAAAGCAAATAAAGGTAGCATGAGAGCATTTATAGAGATCTACTCAAGTGGAGATGAAGTAGTGTGATTAGTATTTAACAAATTGAGCATGTCTCAAAGGTAGGGACAACCAACATAGCAACATGGCAAAGGATGTTTTTATGTAAAGTACTCCCCCAAGCTTGAATTTTGCAAAATTCAAGTTTGGATGAATTTAATTAAATGTTGTATGATCATTGGTTGGACATACCTTGTGCTTGTCATTCATCCGATCTTCTTGCTCCAATCCTGGAAAGGTTAGTGACAAGAATACCCGAAGGAATTTGTTACAATTATCCTTATATGCTCAATACATAATGTAATGTCGCAAATAATTAAAAGCTCATGTTACGCTCTGATCAGTGCTTATTGTAGGACACTAAGCTTGTCATTGGGAAACCATCAATTTATGTTAGCGAAGTGGTTTCCCCTCCAACGCTGACCTATATCAAGATCAACTCAACGAGATATGCAATATATATTATAGACATATGCATCGACAACCGCCCTTTTAAAGTTTTCATAAATAGAAAGGAAGAGGGGGTTGGAGATCTCGAATGTGGTGATGTTGGAGAGACCAATGGATTTGAAAGATGTTACATATGAGCATGGAGTAAATGAAGTGGCTATGAAATAAATTCCATGCTCATTAATGTTTGGAGTGAAATCCATGTGGTATGGTGAAAAATGGTAAGGTGAGTGTGGTAAAAAAGGAAAAGAAAAAGGATACATGAACGACTTGGTTCGAAACTAGCACAACTACTGTTCCCCAGCAACGGCGCTAGAAAGCTTGTTGGGTATTTTAAACACAAACAGAAAAATCCGCAAGCGCACTGATACCGATGTAGCTTTCACCTGGGAGTATTCCAGAGTATCGATTTTCCACAGGGAACGTGAGTGCACTAATTAAGATTCAAGATCGCCCAAGGATAACTATATAATTATTTTTGGTGGGAAGAGAGGAAGTTTTCTGAGAGTTCTCTAGTTGATCTAAGAATCAAGAATTACTTCAAAGATTATTTATTTCGGGACATCAGAACACTAACCATAGAAAGAGATGAGAAGGGGGCTAGGAAGCTCTAACTACGGTCCTACAAACACCGATCCGAACAAGTTGGAATACGTCGACCGTTAGGGCTGTCACTACCCTAGGGCTACCACAACAATCCGCAGGATTGATTCGAGGTAATTGCAAGACTAAACACCACGTCTAATCTATTAATTACTACTCTAGCGTTATAAAGACTAGAGCACTTGATGCAAGCGGGAATCCAATAAATAACTTGAATGTAAATAAAAGTAATTAAAGAACTCAGGAATTATGAATTGAAGAACCTGGAGAACGATGAAGAACGAACCAGTTGCCGCAAAAGTATAATGTTGAGGAAGATCCGACAGATCCGGCTTCTACTCCGCTCTCCTCTTCTCTCTCCCTATTTTCTAGATTACAACTAGAACTGACTAGAACTAGAACTAGAACTAGAGGAACTAGAGGGATCCTCTCTACTTGGATGAAGAATTGAAAGCCTAACTTTGATTCTGTAGAAGAGGTATGCTCACCAGGGGCCAGGGGGCCTTGCTTATATAGTCTTTTCAGATGAATCTGGGCCGTCGGATCAAACCGACATTGATTGAATGGTTATCCTTGATCCTTTAGGTCGGTGGAGCGTGATCCGCAAGACGTGTCCGGATTGGACACTATAGGAAGGCGGGCGCCCTGGTCCTTAGGGTGGGCGCCCTGGGCCAGGCCCCGTTCTGCCTCCGCTTCGTTCCCGTGGCTTCTGGAGTCTTCTAGATGGTAGAAAATTGTGCGGCACGTTAATATCTCTATGTAAACCCGACGTGTGGGCCTTTCCTCCGTATTTCCTGATAACCCCCTGCAGAAATAGGCAAACACCAAAACTCGTAGAATTCTGTCAGATAAAACCCTAAGTCTAGGTGTTTGTTGCATTTGGATCATTTTCCATGATTAGTTGACGGTTAAATGTGAGCATTAAGGACCGTCAACACTGCCCTCCGCTTCTTTGCTTCTAATGGATGGTCTACATCTAGAAGAATTGGTTCTAATTTTTGATTTTCTTGAGCATGGTTTGTGTAATAAGAGGCCTGATTCTACTTCGGTAGATGAAGCTGGATTTTTATCCATTATCTAAAAAAGGTGCTAACCTAGTGGATAGCTGTTTAAGTAATAAACCTGCTGCTGAAATTGTATATATATGTTACTTAAAACTAAAGCTTTTTATGCCAAAATGTGAGTCAAACCAGTCCACAAATGTTAGCCTTGCATACTCATTGGTGTCACTCTATTTCTGGTTTATGACGGGTAAGTCTAGCTGAGTACATTCTCGTACTCAGGGTTTTATTTACCCTTGTTGCAGATGATGTCGTGTATCACGGCTACTGTGCTAACTGTCACCATCCGGCTGCGGATGATGAGTAGATCATGGGCAAGATCACTTCTATTATCTTTGGTTATGCTTTTGTTGGGTTGATCATGGAACTGACATGTAATTAAACTCAGTGTGTGTGTTGTTCATAACTACTTTGCTTCCGCTACTGAACTGTTGTAATAACTCTATTTGAACTCCGATGTGTTGTAAAAACTATGTTCTGTGATGAATGTTGTAATCTGTGATGGAGATGCTTGATCATGTACGGTCTTGGTTGTATGTTGGTTGAATCGAGATCTTTGAGGTTTCGTCGGACTACCAGGTTTATATGGGTTCAAGTCCATTGGCTTGACTGCTCTTGTGGTCGCTAATTCACTTGAATTCTTATAAATTGGACGGTTCTGTTACAGCTGGCATCGGAGCAAGATTAAGCATTTAACCATCATAGATGAATTTAAAAACAAATGAATTTGCTTTTCCCAAACTAATTGGCAAATTAGAATATACATAGGGCTGTTTTAAAATGATTGAACAAATGTACCATGCCAGTGGTCATACCCTTTATGCCCGTTTAAGGACTTCTTGGTGGCTTAATACTACTAACAAGGGGGTTTTTCCTTTCGTCGTCCATATGGTGTGTAATTATATGGATGCCACTTACTTAAATGGTAATGAATGGATCATATACCTCTACGTCATGGTAAGCAATGTTTTTCTTTCGTCATCCATACGGCGTGAAATTGTATGGATGCAACTTGCTTGAGTGGTAATGTATGGATCTATATGCCTCTACGCTACGGTAAGTGTGAGCTGTGAGAGCATGACCATCCAACCGGTACTTAATTGGGAGTAGTAGGTGCAGCCACGTATACATGTTTGATGTATATGTGGGTGTATTCCAAATGGGTAGTGTGCTGCGATATATGTTCCAAGATATATATCGGAGTACCTAGCTTGAATGTAGATGTTTAGACTTTCATTTCTGCACATATATTCTTGTGGGGTTGGGCTGAAATGAAATTTTCTGTAGGTACACTAACAACGAAACGTGTAGACCGTGTAGTTACGTATAAAGAGAGCATGTATGTATGCCACCGACTATACCGCTAGAAATTTCTTCCTAGGAATGGCAAGGACATATGAAACGTGCATGCATCATAAATCATTCATGCATTCCTTATGCACTACTTAATTCTTGTAATTCTGAAACTGTACCAAATTACCTTCTATTGTAATTAATCTTCCTTACTCAAGTTGTGGTCTTTTCTACAGGTGGCAGCTCCACAAGCAAGTGAGACTTTTTTGGACATGTTTGGCACTCCTACCTTGTTGTGGAGGGTGCTAAGTTTAGTGGGATATGAGGAACCACCTCAGTACACTTGGATAGAGGCCGAGCATGCAGGATCTTTACCTTGGGTAGATGTCCAAATTACAGTTCCTCCTTGTCCAAACAACCCATAGTGGCTAGGTTGGATAGTAGAGTCCGATTGTCAAACTCCTTGGGAGGGTGCCCAAGTAGCAGCCTTAGAAGTGCTGTTAGAAATATGCCAAGACTATGGTGATGAGCTAGTCAATGGCCCAGCTGGATCCTTTTCTAGAGTGAGTGTAACTGATACTTTTGTGTCCCAGATAGGAACTGAGTCCCTGGAGATGAGAGAAATCATACTAGGATATAGCTCTAACCCTGCTATGAGTGCCATGCTGGCGGTACTTAAGCTGTACTATGTACGCCAAGATACCTACATAGAACGCATGCTAGCGCTCCAACAAGCTCAAGTTGGGCAGCGCAAACTGCACAAGCGTGTGCGCAAGCACCGCAAGGCCTTTAGTGATGCACAAGCTGAAATTCAAAACTACCATACCGCTTTGCAAGCCCGCCGCAACCAAGTCGAAAATACAGTTAGAGAGCGCAATGAGGCACAAGCGCGCATGATGCAAATGACTAGAGAGCGAGATGAGGCTATGCGCTTGGCTGAAAATAGAGAGGCTGCTAGAGTTAGGGCTATGTTCCAAGCTGAGATTAGAGAGGAAGAGCTGATACATAGGATTGCTGAGCTGCAGTTAGATGTCCATCGCCTGAATAATATCATTATTCCTATCCCACACCCTGTCCCCGTTAATCATGAAGAGGACCCCAGTGAGGAGGATCAGGATGATGGTATAGTCTCTAATGAAGAATCTGAGGAAGATCAGTAGTTCAGTTATGGGTTCCAAATTTATGTACCAAGTTTCCACCTCTTTACGTAATGGTCATGTAATCTGAATTTCCACCTGAGACTTTATGTGTTGGCCATGGTGCCCTCTCTGTAAGACTTAAGTTGTGACAATGACCTTATGTAACCCTATGCACTTCTATGAAATGCTCCATGTTTATGTGAGCTTCAATAAATTTCCAGTGATGTCTTTAATCCCTGTGAAATCCTATGATGGTGGGTGTAACCAATATCATGGATGATATTCACTTGTTGTAAAAGATGTGCCTTGTGTATGTGGATTTATTTCAGTAAATTCCGTATGGCACCAATCGAGATTTATGGCAATATTTCTGTCATCCTAAACAATCACTTGGTATGCCTTGTGCAGATGGCTCGCAACACTCGCTCCGGCCATAATGAGGTGCCACCACCACCACCTCCTCCCCCGCCTACGCCTGCTGAGCTCCTAGCAACTCTTGTCGAGGGCCAGCGGATGCTTAATGAAGCCATGCATACTATGACACAACAGAATTGGGGTGGTCGCCATGCCCACCAGGGCGGAGAAGCGAATCAATATAGCAATTTCAAGGACTTTCAGGACAACAAGCCGCCGGTTTTCAAGGAGGCCTCTGAACCGCTAGAAACTGATGAATGGCTCAATACTCTTGAGCAGAAGTTCCGCTTGTTGAGGGTGACTGAAGAACTAAAGGCAGAATATGCAGGACACCAGTTGGAAGGCAAAGCAGGTGTCTGGTGGAGCCATTATAGGACCAGCTTGCCTGCCAATGCTGTTGTAACCTGAGATCACTTTAAAACTGCTTTCAGGAGCACTTATATTCCACAGGGCTTAATGACTATAAAGCATACCGAGTTCATGAATTTAACTCAGGGCACTAAAAGTTTGACTGAGCATCTTCATGCTTTCAATAACTTGTCTCGCTATGCTACTGAGTTTGTTGACACTGAGGCCAAGAAGCTTGCTAGTTTCAAGAGAGGACTGGGGCCCAAGCTGTCTAAGAATATGGCTGGTAACAAGAGTACCACCTTCAATGAGTTTGTGAGTGATGCATTAACCCTGGAGAACTCCAATGCTATATATGCTGCCTCCAAGAATCGCAAGAGAGCCTATGAAGCAGGTGCTTCGTAGTCCAAGGCTCCAGTGACAAGTAAGCCGGCCTATCGCCCACCTAATGTTGTGACAAGGTATAGGCCGCCGCAGAAGAAGTCAAATGTGAAGACAGAAGTTCGCAAGTCCTTCACAGTTGCTCTTCCTAGGGGTGCTATAGGTCAAGGGAGCCCCAAAACTCCCCCTGATAACCGCCCCTGCTTCAATTGCAAACAAGTTGGTCACTGAGCGAGGGATTGCCCTTATACTAAGAGGAACTCTGTAGCTGGGGTTAATAACCGTACCAGCCGAGTGCACTATACCACCATTGAAGAAATCCCCAAAGGTGAAGTGGTTACAGCTGGTATGTTCCTTGTCAATCAACATCGTACAGTTGTCTTGTTTGATTCTGGAGCTTCGCATTCATTTATGAGTCAAGCATTCGCATCTAAGCATGGGCAACATGTAGTTGATCTTGATAATGTCAAATTTTGCATTAGTGCTTCTGGGAATCAAGTCTCCACAAACCAGTTAGTGAAGGATGTGCATATTGCTATTGAAGGTCGTAACTATTTAGCAAATCTTGTGATATTACCGGGCTTGGGAATAGATGTTATCTTGGGAATGAACTGGATGAGTAATAATGGGGTGTTAATAGATACCTCAACAAGGGTAGTCATGTTGAGGGAGCCTGGTAGTAAAGAAGCTTTCTTAGTCCAACTTCCCAAAAATGATGACATCCGTCACACTGCAAATGCTATCAGACCACTCACTGTGGTAGAAATTCCTGTAGTATGTGAGTTTCCGGATGTCTTTCCAAAGGATCTGGCCGGGTTGCCTCCGGATAGAGACATAGAATTTGAAATTGATCTAATTCCAGGTACCGCACCTATCTCTAGAAGGCCATATCGAATGCCACCCAATGAATTGGCAGAATTGAAGAAACAATTGCAAGAACTCCTAGAAAAGGGTCTTATTCGGCGTAGTTCTTCTCCATGGGGTTGTTCGGCTCACTTTGTCAAGAAGAAGGACAAGTCTCTATGTATGTGTGTAGACTATCGTCTGCTAAATGCTGTAACTTTCAAGAACAAGTATCCCCTGCCCCATATTGATATTCTGTTTGACCAAATCAAGATCCAGGTATTCTCAAAGATTGATCTGAGATCCAGGTATCATCAAATCAAGATCTGACCCGAAGACATCCCTAAAACGACATTCTCTACCAGGTATGGGTTGTATGAGTATCTAGTCATGTCCTTTGGTCTGACTAATGCCCCTGCTCATTTCATGTACCTGATGAATTCGGTGTTCATGCCTGAACTGGATAATTTGTGGTAGTGTTCATCGATGACATATTGGTGTATTATGAAAATGCCCAAGACTATGAGAAGCACCTTTGGATTGTACTCACTAGATTGCGAGAACATCAACTTTATGCCAAGTTCAGCAGGTGTGAGTTTTGGCTGAAGAAAGTGCCTTTTCTAGGTCATATTCTATATGAAGACGGTATTTCTGTTGACCCATCAAAGGTGCAGGAGGTTCTAGACTGGAAGGCCCCGACTTCAGTACACGAGGTTCAGAGTTTTCTTGGTCTAGCGAGATATTATCGTCGCTTTATTCCAGACTTCTCCAAAATAGCTAAGCCTATGACTAGAGTACTGCAAAAAGATGTGAAGTTTGAACGGTCTCAGGAGTGTGAAGTCGCTTTCGCCGCTTTACGCCACCTGCTGACCACCGCTCCTGTTTTGGCACAGCCTGACATTGAAAATCCATTAGATGTCTTCTGTGACACATCCGGCATCGGGTTGGGCTGCATACTTATGCAAGAAGGCCGAGTCATTGGCTATGCCTCTCGGCAGCTGAGGAAGCACGAGGTTAACTACCCGACTCATGATCTAGATTTAGCAGCAGTTGTGCACGCATGGAAACTCTGGAGGCATTATTTGTTGGGTAATCTATGTCACATTGATACTGACCATAAGAGCCTCAAATATATCTTCACCCAGCCTGAGTTAAACATGAGACAAAGAAGATGGTTGGAATTGATCAAGGATTATAATCTTGAAGTGCACTATCATCCCGGCAAGGCCAATGTTGTAGCCGATGCTCTTAGCCGAAAACAACATGTTGGATCTCTCCTAGAAGAAGGTTTCAATCTATTGCATCCTGTGGTCCAGCATAATATTATAGTTAGTTGTTCTTTAGAAAGTCAGATTAGAGAACTCCAAAAAACTGACCCGAGTATCTTGCATATCAAAAGAAAAATGAAAGAGCAAGACACCAAGCATTTCAGGGTAGATGAGAAAGGTGTATTATGGTTTGATGATCGACTTGTTGTACCCAAAGACCATGACTTACGTAACAAAATCTTATATGAAGCTCATTCTTCCAAGTTGTCCATTCATCCTGGTAGTAGCAAAATGTACCAAGACTTAAAACCTCGTTTCTGGTGGACCAAGATGAAGAAGGAGATACCAGCTTACGTTGCTAGGTGTGATACTTCCTGCAGGGTAAAGGCTATTCACCTTAAGCCTGCAGGATTGTTGCAACCTTTGTTGATTCCGGGTTGGAAGTGGGAAGAAATCAGCATGTACTTCATTGTTGGACTTCCCCCTACTCAAAAAGGGCACAATTCCATATGGGTGATTGTTGATCGCTTGACCAAGTCACCTCATTTCATTCCCGTACACTCTACATACCGACCATCCGACTATGCTGAGTTGTACTTCTCTCAGATAGTTAAATTGCACGGGGTGCCTCGCACTATAATATCTGATAGAGGTCCTCAGTTCACTTTTCACTTCTGGGAACATTTACATTCACTCCTTGGTACAAAGTTGGTTCGCAGTTCAGCCTATCACCCTCAGACCTCCGGTCAGACTGAGCGTGTGAATCAAATTTTGGAGGATATGTTGAGGGCATGTGTCATCTCTTCCAAGGGTGCCTGGGAGAAGTGGCTACCCTTAGCTGAATTCTCCTACAACAATAGCTATCAAGAGAGTATTCAAATGGCTCCTTTCGAAGCTTTGTATGGCCGTAAATGTAGAACTCCTCTAAACTGGGTCGTGTCTGATGAAAGGAGGTACTACAGAATTGACTTTGTTAAGGAAGCCGAAAAGCAAGTTCTTGTTCTTCAGAAACACATGGAAGCCACCCAAGCTAGACAGAAAAGCTATGTTGATCGAAGAAGAAGACCACTCGAGTTTGAAGTAGGTGATTTTGTGTACCTGAAGGTATCGCCCATGAAGGGAGTAAATCACTTTGGTGTAAAGAGAAAGCTTGCCCCTAGGTATGTGGGTCCCTATCAAATTGTTGAGAAAAGTTGCAAAGTGGCTTACAAGGTACAACTACCTCCGGAAATGAGAGCTATCTTCCCTGTATTCCATGTATCCCAACTCAAGAAGTGCCTTCGCGTGCCCGAAGAAAGAGTTGAAACAGGAGGTCTTAAGTTACAGTCAGATTTATCTTATGAAGAGAAACCTGTGCAAGTTCTTGATGTCAAGGAAAGGGTTACTCGAGGGAGAGTGATTAAACTTTTTAGGGTTTTGTGGAACCATCAAAGTGAAAGAGATGCCACTTGGTAAAGGGAAGACTATTTACAAGTAACTTACCCCTCATTCTATGAAAAATGGTACGTCTTTCAAATCTCAGGACGAGATTTTTGTAAGGGGGGAGGGCTGTAACACTCCTAGTGTTAGCTTGCATGTTAACCATGAGTATTGCATCAACATAAGCATCATCATGCTCATTCATAAGCATCATATCATGATCACATGTCATCTTAGGTATGTCATATATGATTGGATTGCTATGTGACTTGCTATATGTGAAACTAATGTGGGACCAATGCATTTAAGTGCACATTTTCTTCCACAATACTTTAATCATGTTTAGAATATCATTTTGAACAAAGTTTGTGTTGGAGATTTTAACCAAAAATGCCCCTAAGTCATGGTTAGCCCTAGGTTGACCTAGTTGACCTCCTAAACCTCTTTTCAAAGATCTTTTATGAAACAGTGTTAGATGCCTTGGATGTAATTGTCATCTAAAGAAACGTTGTAGTAAATTTTATAAGCTACAAAAGTTATGTTGATTACTTTTTATGAAAAAGCTTGGAACCTAACCAAAAGTGGCCCACAAGCCAGAAACCAGTGCTGTTTCCAACACTTAGTCGAATTTGGCTAAGTCTGGAATCTGCAGTTTTGGGGTAGGGTACTTGGGAGCTTTATAGTTTGAAATCCAAGCCGAACCAGACCTTGATCCTTTAAGCAATCTTGTAGTACTCATGTAGCTCTATCCAATGAAACAAATCCGAGCCAAAACCATCGAGTGGATCAAGAGTAAAACGTCGATGAACATTGGGTTTCAGTCACTACCGACGGCGACTGAATCACGAGATTCAGTTTCGTCAGTCGCCGGCCGGCCGACGTGTGGACGCCCCGTGGCGGCCATACGTCGACGGCAACCCCACTTGTCAGCTCCAGCATGTCCTCTTCGATGACACGACGCCACCCCGAGCGCCAGCCGTCCTCATTTCCCTCTCTGGTGCTCTCTCTCTTCTCCACTTCGCCTCGGCGAGCTCCGCCGCAAATCGACAGCTTCGCCCGAGCGTTCCTCGCCGTCTCCGGCCAAGCCAGCCAGCCAAAAGCTTCACCAAAGCCTCCACTACTGTTGGGTATTTTAAACGCAAACAGAAAAATCCGCAAGCGCACGGATACCGATGTAGCCTTCACCCGGGAGTATTCGAGAGTATCGATTTTCCACAGGGAACGTGAGTGTACTAATTAAGATCCAAGATCGCCCAAGGATAACTATATGATTATTTTTGGTGGGAAGAGAGGAAGTTTTCTGAGAGTTCTCTAGTTGATCTAAGAATCAAGAATTACTTCAAGATTATCTATTTCAGGACATCAGAACACTAACCACAGAAAGAGATGAGAAGGGGGCTAGGAAGCTCCGACTACGGTCCTACAAACACCGATCCGAACGAGGTGGAATAGGTCGACCGTTAGGGCTGTCACTACCCTAAGGCTACCACAACAATCCGCAGGATTGGGTGCAATTCCAGGTAATTGCAAGACTAAACACCACGTCTAATCTATTAATTACTACTCTAATGTTTCAAAGATTAGAGCACTTGATGCAAGCGGGAATCCAATAAATAACTTGAATATAAATAAAAGTAATTAGAGAACTCAGGAATTATGAATTGAAGAACCTGGAGAACGATGAAGAACGAACCAGGTGCTGCAAAAGTATAATGTTGAGGAAGATCCGACAGATCCGGCTCCTCCTCCGCTCTCCTCTTCTCTCTCCCTATTTTCTAGATTACAGCTAGAACTAACTAGAACTAGAACTAGAGGAACTAGAACTAGAACTAGATGAACTAGAACTAGATCTAGATGAACTAGAGGTAGAACTAGAAGAACTAGAGGGATCATCTCTACTTGGATGAAGAATTGAAACCCTAGCTTTGATTCTGTAGAAGAGGTATGATCTCAAGGGGCCAGGGGGTCTGGTTTTATAGTCCCTTCAAGTGAATCTGGGCCATCGGATCAAACCGACATTGATCGCACGATTTTCCTTGATCCTTTAGGTCGGTGGAGCATAATCCGCGAAACGTGTCCTGATTGGGCACTGTAGCTGGGCGGGCGCCCTGCCTCCGAGCCCGATTTCCTTCCCATTCGTTCCCGTGGCTTCTGGAGTCTTCTAGATGGTAGAAAATTGCGCGGCACATTAATATCTCTATGTAAACCGGACGTTTGGGCCTTTCTTCCGTATTTCGTGATAATCCCCTGCAGAAATAGACAAACACCAAAACTCGTGGAATTCTGTCAGATAAAACCCTAAGTCTAGGTGTTGGTTGCATTTGGATCCTTTTCTATGATTAGTTGATGGTTAAATATGAGCATTAAGGACCGTCAACAAGCTCCCCCAAGCTTAACCTTTGCCCGTCCCTCAGCAAATATGGACTCAAGAGTTTCTTCAGTGGTTTTATGCCTTGAAGATATACATGCGTTCAAACAAGATCTCATCTCTTGGTTAGGGTAAACTGTTAAGACTTAAAACTTACTCATTTTACCTTCCACCATGGGTCTTACAACCACCATGTCTCTTGTTCTTCGATTAACTATAGCTCTGGAGTTTTTGCAGATTTTCAAATAAAACTCAGAGATTCCTTGTATGACTCTCTCTAGTCTCTCTTTTGTGGTATTTCTGGATCCTTACCAAGGCAGTAAAGGTGTATGCCTTCTCTCAAAGTATGTGGTATTTTTGGTATGAGGCATAGTGACATTGCCTTCTCTCTCACCCTACTCTAATAAGGTTTTGATATCTGGAGCTCATAGGTGGGAGACAGCAAATACATACTTACAAGATATTTATTGCATAGTCAAACCATGGATCCAGAAGAACAAGTCAATAAGTCAAATCAAGATGTGCATGTCTGGCGAATGAATGGTGTATGGTGATGATGGTGATAACAATGGTGAAAGTCTAATTCTACTTATGCTCTTTTGAGGGGATACATACCTTTCTTGCTCTTTCGAAACTTTTTGAGGAGAATGAGATGCTCTATATTTTCTCTCTTTTTTTTCATTTCTCTCAGGTGGGTATCTTGTACCCCTAATTCTACTATCGGACACTTGTCCATTTTTACCTCTCGTCTCACTTTTTCTTTTCTTTCGAGGTTCCGGGCACTTGCTCCTTTTTATTTCCTCGCATTCTTTCTTTTTTTCTTTCTTTTTTTTGAGCACACATCTCCTGAAATAATATTGCAAGTGGTAGTAACCAAGATAACTTGAGCATTTTTTTCACAGGGAAAAACAGAAATAGGAGAATGTTTTTGGCTATTCTCTCCCGGATTAGGAGTAGAATATTTTTGGGTGGTTCTGGAGATGGAAATGGATGGATATATGTGGATGGTACTTCTGGAGTAGAAGTAGCATATGTGAGTGAACGTGCAAGTGAATCTTGATTTAACCACATGACAAGCTCCTAAGGGTCTACACAGCTTAACCACACTCAATGCTCATAAGCAGTAAAAAGTAAATGTGTGGCTCAAAGTCTAGCAAGCATGTATATATGGTTGTGGTAGGAATTTAAACTCTCATCATACAGGAACTCATCATGCAACATTTTAAAGATTTTTTTCAAAGATAAAATTCTCCAGAATTCTAGCATCTCTAGGAACAGATAAACAGCAGCTCAACCTTCCCATATCGTATCCGTTAACGACTTAGACTTTAGATCAAGTACTCTCCCCACAAGTTCAGGTTTAGAGCAAATTTAATTAATAACAGTCATGTCTAAACTTGAGAGAGATTTCAATTTTGAGAACTAGTCATGGCAGAGCAACTATTCATCATTTCCATGTGAGAGCTTATCACGAGGGTTTATTGCAAACTTTGTTTATTTATTTATTTAGCAAACTAAGCAAAGATATATATGTAAGCACAAAATCGTTATTTGGGTTTTTATGATTATGCATCTTTTTATTATTTGAGTAAAATATAAACATCAGTAGAACACTTAGCTGGATAAATGGGGGTGCTCTCCCCCAAGTTGGATTTTGACGCAATTTCTCCTGATGTATCTAGCACGTGGTGGAGGTGTATTTGAATGTCGGCAGCACCCTGACAGCGACTAGGATGTCCTCCGTCTGCTAGTATTCTTTGATCCTTGAATTCTGTGGAGCTCAAATAGACAACAAAGCTTTGTGGAACTAGTTAAGTGTTAGCATAAATATCTAGCCTTTATCATGTTGAGCCTCCTTAATAAATGTTACACTCTTTAGTAGGATCATAAATTTATTTTTATAATTTTATTTTTATAGGACAAGAATATATTTATTTTATTTTTATGCCACCATAGTGAATGTACTTATGGGTTTTATGCCATGAGCATACTCACATGGGGCTTACTATTTTCAATATTTTTATTTTCTTTTCAAGGTGATGTGAACCTGATTAACTAAGCAAACTATTTTAAATAATTAAAAGAAAAAAGATAACTACCAAGTTTACCTCTTGGCAAGGCGTTCGGTGTTTTTAAGTCCTCCGAACGGGACTCTCCGTTTCCTGAGTCATTCTGGGATTCGCTGGATGGCGTAGTCGGTGGTTCCGATGGTGCTTCCTCTTCGTGTATAGCTATCTTCTCTTTCCACACCTGACTCGATGCTACGGTCTCCTCAGGACAGTTCTGTTCAAGCTGTATGTCTTCAGACCTTACCACTTCTCCTTCATAGTCTACCCATCCGTCCTTGATGATTTGCCTCCTCTGGTTGCGGTTGCGTCGTCTTCTTCTTGTCCTGACCTGCTTAGAGTCTTTAACTATATAGTTAGAGTCAGTAAAACAGTGGCGTACCTTCTTTGAGGGGAAGTGCATGTGGACTTCTCTGGTTCCAATGTATATGATTGCTTTAATGGTGCTTAAGAACGGTCTTCCAAGGATGATGGGTGGATCATACTCGTCTTCTCCCATGTCAATAACCTTCAATCTTTTAGAATGTCTGATCTGCCATCTGGAGCTGAATGTATGTTGGTTGTAGGGACATGGTTCCATGCAGGAGCTGATAAGTGACTGCGGCCATTATGTTGACGTTAGATCCGGTGTCGTAGAGTGTCTTCTGAAAAGAATATCCATTGATTGTGCACTCGATGCTTAGGACACCAGGGTCGTCCTTCTTGATCAAGAAAGGTGACTTGAGTTGACGATCTTGACCTCTTTGAGCTGCAGTGACCATCTTAGCTGACTCGGTACACATTTACTTGTTCTTGTTCCTCCTGTTGGTCCTCTTCCTTGGTTCATGTCGGGATTGCTCTAGGATTTGTGTAGTCTTATTTCTTGAAGGAAAACGTCTCCTTCTTCCCCTTGATGTAGAAACTGATCTTGGCAGCACTAGCGTAGATGACAGCTCCCGAGGTGTTCAGGAATGGCTTCCCCTAGGTATAATGTTGACGCTGGAGCCAAAGTCCCAGACTTCTTCTAGGAAGTCCACCATGCCGATGGAGATTGGGATGACAGGGCATTCTAGATTGTCTCTCTTGATCGACAGAAGGTCAGTAATTACTTCCACAACGGGGTTACTCCAGTAGTTACATCCTCAAGCATCTCAGGGCAGTGTTTGCATGAGTGTCCAGTATCTCCAGCGTGTTTGTGCTCATATATCTAGGTTCTTCACTTGGTGGAGTCTGGGAGTTGTAAAACTCCTTCATATTTTGCTCGAAGTGTACCTACTCATAGAGACAAGGCAGAGATCAAGTGCATGGGCCCTGTTGGTGGAAAACACCAACAGAACCAAAAGTGTATTTGTTCTTCTCTAACCTTAAGCATAGTGAGCAAGACAAAGTTGATGGATAATAAGATCATGAGTGTAGCATTTAAAACATTTGCCAGATCAGATTGCTCAACCTAATGGAAAGATAATCTATCTATATTTATGTTGTTTTTTATATATCTTCCAAAGATTGAGTGTGCAACATTTTAGTTCATATGATTAGGAGTGTGAGATCACAACGGTGGAAGGACTAAACATGTTGAATCGATTGGGTTGGTTAACCTAGAATTGTAAATCATACATGTTTGTCTCTTTTATTCATATGAACACCAGAACCAAGCACAAGCTTATAAAAGTGATAGTCAAGTACCTTAAGATGTTACCTTACTTGAAGAGTTATGGTATAGTATCACCTTGTGGAAGCTTTCCTTTCTTAGAGGTTGTGCATCGTGTTTGTGGCACCCTCCATGGATCATCTCTTCTGAGCTATGCCTTCCTTGTGTAAATTGTTAACCTTTATGTGTCTCTCTCTTTGTCTCCAATGTGAGTTTATCTCAGGACTTCCGAGGTTGATATTGAAAGTTTATTTTTTTCTGTAGGGGTTAGTCCAACAAAATATACCAATGTCTACACAAGCAGTTTTTAGTTCAATAACCAAACTAGACTCCATGTCTAATTAGATTAATGAAGGCTGTTTAACCTAAGCACCATGCTTAATTTAAAAACCAATAGAAGTATGTACAGTACTTCCAAACTAGCACTTACTAGGATAAACAAAGGTAGCGTGATGGCTTTTATAGAGATCTACTCAAGTGGAGATGAAGTAGTGTGATTACTATTTAACAAATTGAGCATGTCTCAAAGGTAGGGACAACCAACATAGCAACATGGCAAAGAATGTTTTTATGTAAAGTACTCCCCCAAGCTTGAATTTTGCAAAATTCAAGTTTGGATGAATTTAATTCAATGTTGTATGATGATTGGTTGGACATACCTTGTGCTTGTCATTCATCCGATCTTCTTGCTCCAATCCTGGAAAGGTTAGTGACAAGAATAGCCGAAGGAATTTTTTACAATTATCCTTATATGCTCAATACACAAGGTAATGTTGCAAATAATTCAAAGCTCATGTTACGATCTGATCAGTGCTTATTTTAGGACACTAAGCTTGTCCTTGGGAAACCATCAATTTATGTCAGTGAAGTGGTTTCCCCTCTAGCGCTGACCTATATCAAGATCAACTCAACGAGATCTGCAATATTTCTTATAGACATATGCATCGACAACCGCCCTTTTAAAGTTTTTATAAATAGAAAGGAAGAGGGGGTTGGAGATCTCGAATGTGGTGATGTTGGAGAGACCAATGGATTGTGAAGATGTTGCATATGAGCATGGAGTAAATGAAGTGTCTATGAAATAGATTCCATGCTCATTGATGCTTAGAGTGAAATCCATGTGGTGTGGTGAAAATGATAAGGTGAGTGTGGTAAAAAGGAAAAGAAAAAGGATACACGGATGACTTGGTTCGAAACTAGCACAGCTACTGTTCCCCGGCAACGGCGCCAGATAGCTTGTTGGGTATTTTAAACGCAAACAGAAAAATCCGCAAGCGCATGGATACCGATGTAGCCTTCACCCGGGAGTATTCCAGAGTATCGATTTTCCACAGGGAACGTGAGTGTACTAATTAAGATCCAAGATCCACAGGGAAGAGAGGAAGTTTCCTGAGAGTTCTCTAGTTGATCTAAGAATCAAGAATTACTTCAAGATTATCTATTTCGGGACATCAGAACACTAACCACAGAAAGAGATGAGAAGGGGGCTAGGAAGCTCCGACTACGGTCCTACAAACACCGATCCGAACGAGGTGGAACACGTCGACCATTAGGGCTGTCACTACATTAAAGCTACCACAACAATCCGCAGGATTGGGTGCAATTCTAGGTAATTGCAAGACTAAACACCACGTCTAATCTATTAATTAATACTCTAATGTTTCAAAGATTAGAGCACTTGATGCAAGCGGGAATCCAATAAATAACTTGAATGTAAATAAAAGTAATTAGAGAACTCAGGAATTATGAATTGAAGAACCTGGAGAACGATGAAGAACGAACCAGGTGCTGCAAAAGTATAATGTTGAGGAAGATCCGACAGATCCGGCTCCTCCTCGGCTCTCCTATTCTCTCTCCCTATTTTCTAGATTACAACTAGAACTAACTAGAACTAGAACTAGAGGAACTAGAACTAGAACTAGATGAACTAGAACTATATCTAGATGAACTAGAGGTAGAACTAGAAGAACTAGAGGGATCCTCTCTACTTGGATGAAGAATTGAAACCCTAGCTTTGATTCTGTAGAAGAGGTATGATCTCCAGGGGCAGGGGGTCTGGTTTTATAGTCCCTTCAAGTGAATCTGGGCCGTCGGATCAAACCGACATTGATTGCACGGTTTTCCTTGATCCTTTAGGTCGGTGGAGCATAATCCGCGAAACGTGTCCTGATTGGGCACTGTAGCTGGGCGGGCGCCCAAGAGAGTTGGGCGGGCGCCCTGCCTCCGAGCCCGATTTCCTTCCCGTTCGTTCCCGTGGCTTCTGGAGTCTTCTAGATGGTAGAAAATTGCACGGCACGTTAATATCTCTATGTAAACCCGACGTGTGGGCCTTTCTTCCGTATTTCCTGATAACCCCCGGCAGAAATAGACAAACACCAAAACTCGTGGAATTCTGTCAGATAAGACCCTAAGTCTAGGTGTTGGTTGCATTTGGATCCTTTTCTATGATTAGTTGATGGTTAAATATGAGCATTAAGGACTGTCAACAACTACCTCGGCGTCACCTCCTTGGCCACTGTCGAGCGTGGGTAAGGCGGCATTGCCAAGCTCCGAGCCGTTCTTCCTCGTCGGAGTTCCGCCCGAGCTCACCGGCGACGTGGCCAGGCCTCCCTGCTCCACCATTCCTTCTCATTTTTGTTCCTAGAGCTTCCCCTTGACTCACTGATGCTCGGCGTTAACCTCAACCGGGTCGGCATCGGCTGAGCACGCCGACGTATCGCCCGCAGCGCCGCCGAGCCGCCATTCACGCCGACGAGCACCCTAGAGCTCGGTAGAGTTAGGGTTTTGCACCTTGGCAGGTCCGCCTTGGTGAGAGGGTCACGACTGTGCCCTTGGATTCGACCGAGACCTCGCCGTCGTCGAGATTCGCCAGCAACGAGCTCGTCTCTGCTCTCTGTCTCTCTGTCGCGTGGGTCCTATCTGTTAGCAGGCCCCACCCGTCAGCCTCTCACTCTCTCCCCTCTGGTCCACTGTTTTGCTGATTCTGAGCTGATTTTGTAAAATTCATAACTTGAGTTAGACAGATCCAAATGGAGTGATTCCAATTTTTCTAGGTTCTTGAGTTAGTCTAGTTTTTACTAAAAATATAAAACATGTCATGTTTTTGAAGAAATAAATAGATATGATTTAATCCTTGGAAAATAGAGGGTAATTATATTTTGGGATCTGTATGTTTTATGGCCATGCAAATTTAGGAGATTGTTCCTCATGCTATGTATTGGCTCTGATAAATTTATCATGATTTTTGGATGCCTGTTGGTAGAGTTATAAATATTTCTTGTTTAAATAGGAGTTTTTTGTGGTATTTTTAGTAAATAGATTATAACTCCTTTTATGATGAAACTTTCTGAGTGATGTAATCATCTGTAAACAAAGCTAAAAAAATCTGAAATCTGTTGTTTGACACTTTTTGATAGGGTTTCACATTTATGCCTTTAATGCCATAGTTAGCTTGTTATTTTTGTATCTCACAATATACATGTGCAAGAGCCCTGAATATTTTATATTAACCTTGTGGTAGCTTAGATAGCATTCTGTAATTTTATTAGAATTTTTGGAGCAATTGTGGTATATGCTCATTGAATCATCTTAATAACTAAATAAATATAAAAGGGGATAATAAAAATGAGTTTAAACCTTGCCATGATGTTTTATGATGTTTCTTAGATATATGCTAGCTACTGGTAATTTTGGTTTGAACCAATGTTGCATTCTTAATGTGTTAAAATATTATTTTGTTAATTAAGCCATGTCTAGAGCTTATTCTGTGCAGTTAGTAGAACTTACTTAAGAACTGCTTGAAGATGAAGTTTTCTGGAAAACTTGTCTATAACAAACTTGTAGCTAACTTACTTATCTATCTTGTGTCAAAATTTCATAACATTAGGCTAAGTAGTGTAAGAGTTATGACTGTTTCTAGGAGTTGCTGCGAAGTGCTTGCTCTCTGGATTTTCCAGGACAGCCAGCAAGCTTTGCCTGTTTCAGCATATTTCGGTTGGGAATCTTTCTGGGATGTTTAAAAGTGAATTGTAGACAATTTTTTAAGCTTTCCAGAAAGTTCTTACTTGCTTAATTTGGCCAACTGATGTTTAAGTTATAACCAGAACTTGTGACTAGTTAATCTGTACATGACCCCAGTTGTTGTGTGTGAATAGCTAAGGTTGATTACTTGTCTAGTTAGTCTCTCTACCAGAGAAGAAGTATGCACTTACTTGTTATTTCATGATCCTCATAATCTTATAAGCTTTATACTTATGTTTGTACATGGCTTTATGTTCCTTTGGCTCTTCATCATGACATCGTGCATCATATGTGCATTCCCTATGTTTATCGCCTTGTCATGCATACTTAGGTGTACCCAAGGGCGTGACGGTCTTGGAGTTCGCACCACCCGAGCTGGAGGAGCAGCAGTGGGAGCCACCTCAAGGAGAAGGAGCTGAAGAGGAAGAGGATCTGCCGGAGTGTCCGGATCACCGTCCTTCCACCTACGTCAAAGGCAAGCCCCGGAGCATTATAAGACTCCTACTATTTTTGTTATCATGTCCAGCTGTCAATTAACTATGGTTATGTATTGTTGCATTAAGTGTTAGGCGTTAATATGACACCCTTGCTGCATAATGACTACCTTGTCCACCTTATAACTTACCTAAGTAGGTCCAGGATCAAAATTATGCTTAGCTCGGTAGAAGCCGGGTGATTTCTGTCACCTGTGAGAGATAGGTGGATACTGGATCACGGTTGGCTATATTTGCTATCATGGAAATAACCATGGGCTAATAATGAATTGAGACCAGGTGGGATGACGATAGTGCAGCAACAAGGCATGGAGGTCTTGGGTGTGAATCTATCCCCGTCTGTGTCGTTTAAGGACCGATACGCTGTACGTCCTCGTGTCATGTTGAACGCATGCCTAACACTTACTTGACCGGATAAGTATTTCCGACCGCGAAGCCTACGAGTGCATCTCCGGCCGGATACCCCGTTCGGTTTAAGTGCGCACACCGGTTGGTAGCAAGGATGTGCGGGGAGTCAATGGCGTAAGACCGAGGTGTCAGGTTAGAGTCCTGACCCTGGCAGATTGGCGGTCCCTGGGGGTGCGGCGTTGTACGGACCCGTGAATTGGTCCAGAGTTGTGCTGAAGGTGATCCGAGCTGCCCTCGCGAGGTAGGCTTGGGTGAGTGCTAGGAATACCCCTCCAGCTAGATAGGAATCGATTCGAATCGCCGTCTCTCCCAGATAGTGAGAACTTGACTCGAGCAGCGGCAACGTAGAATTCACTAAAGATACTTAATGGTTATGATGAGAATGATGATGGCTAGGTGATAATCCGGATATGGTTATTATTGTGATGCTTAATAATCAAGTGTATGCTTAGCTTAGGTGCTAACCTAGTGGATAGCTGTTTAAGTAATAAACGTGCTGCTGAAATTGTATATATGTGTTACTTAAAACTAAAGCTTTTTATGCAAAAATGTGAGTCAAACCAGTCCACAAATGTTAGCCTTGCATACTCCTTGGTGTCACTTTATTTCTGGTTTATGATGGGTACGTTTAGCTGAGTACATTCTCGTACTCAGGGTTTTATTTACCCTTGTTGCAGATGATGTCGTGTATCACGGCTACTGTGCTAACTGTCACCATCCGGCTGCGGATGATGAGTAGATCATGGGCAAGATCACTTCTATTATATTCGGTTATGCTTTTGTTGGGTTGATCATGGAACTGGCATGTAATTAAACTCAGTATGTGTGTTGTTCAAAACTACTTTGCTTCCACTACTGAACTGTTGTAATAACTCTCTTTGAACTCCGATGTGTTGTAAAAACTGTTCTGTGATGAATGTTGTAATCTGTGATGGAGATGCTTGATCATGTACGGTCTTGGTTGTATGTTGGTTGAGTCGAGATCTTTGAGGTTTTGTCGGACTACCGGGTTTATATGGGTTCAAGTCCATTGGCTTGATTGCTCTTGTGGTCGCTAATTCACTTGAATTCTTATAAATTAGACGGTTCTGTTACAAGTACCATCAGGTGCGTCCAAAATGGTTTCTAAGCCTATGGTTCATTCGGCATAAAAAGTGCACCTATGTTACACCAAAACTAACAGTCTCCAAATTGATCGAAGCGGGACACCATATGACACACGTCATCTTGGAGTTCCATTCGGTGAGTCCAAATGGATTTCTGAGCATATGGTACGTTCCACACAAACCATGTACCCATCTTATATCAAGATTAGCACTATCTCCAAACAGATCGAACTGAGCTTCCACTTGAGCCTCTTCACCTAGAAGTATCATTGGGTGCTTATGGTGCATTAGGCGCAAACCGTGCACCTATCTTGCACCAAAACTAGCACTGTCACCAAACGGACCGAAGCGAGATTCCATATGATACACGTCATCTAGGAGTTCCACCGGGTGCATCCAAATTGATTTCCAAGCATATGGTACATTCCACGCAAACGGTGCACCTATCTTGCATCAAGATTAGCACTATCTCCAAATAGACCGAACCAAGCTTCTACTTGAGCCTCTTCACCTCGGAGTACCATCAGGTCCGTCCAAAATGGTTTCGTAGCTTATGGTGCATTAGGCGCAAACGGTGCACCTATCTTGCACCAAAACTAACATTGTCTCCAAATGGACCGAAGCGAGATTTCATATGGCACACGTCATCTAGGAGTCCTATCAGGTGTGTCCAAATTGATATCCGAGCATATGATATGTTCCATGCAAACCGTGCACCTATCTTGCATCAAGACTAGTTCTATCTCCAAACAGACTGAACCAAGCTTCCACTTGAACCTCCTCACCTAGTCGTACCATAAGGTGCTTCAAACACGATTTCTGAGCCTATGGTGCATTAGGCGCAAAGCATGCATCTATCTTTCACCAAAACAAACATTGTCTCCAAATGGACTGAACTGAGATTCCATATGACACACGTCATTGAGGAGTTCCATCGGGTGTGTCCAAGTTGATTTCTGAGCATATAGTATGTTCCACACATACCGTGCACCTATCTTGCATCAAGATTAGCACTATCTTCAAATGGACCAAACCAGGCTTCCACTTGAGCCTCTTCACCTAGGAGTACCATCGGGTGCGTCTAAAATGCTTTCTGAGCCTATGGTTCATTCTGCACAAAACATGCACCTAAGTTACACCGAAACTAATACTATCTCCAAATAGATCGAAGCGAGACTCCGTATGACACACACCATCTACGAGTTCCATTAGGTGTGGCCAAATTGATTTCCAAGCATATGGTACATTCCATGCAAGCCGTGCACCTATCTTGCATCAAGATGAGCCCTATGTCCAAACAAACCGAACTGAGCTTCCACTTGAGCCTCTTAACCTAGGAGTACCATTGGATGCTTCCGCAACTGTTTCTGAGCCTATTGTGCATTAGGCGCAAACCATGCACCTATCTTGCACTGTAACTAACACTGTCTCCAACTGTTTAGAGACAGTGTTAGTTTTAGTGCAAGATATGTGCACGGTTTGTGCCTAATGCACCAGAGTCGAAGAAACCATTTTGGACGCACCTGTTGGTACTCCTGGGCGAAGAGGCTCAAGTGGAAGCTTGGTTCGGTCAGTTTGGAGATATTGCAAATCTTCATACAAGATAGATGCACAGTTTGCATGGAACATACCATATGCTTGGAAATCAATTTTGACGCACCCAATGAAACTCCTTGATGACATGTGGCATATGGAATCTCGCTTCGGTCCATTTAGAGACATTGTTAGTTTCGGTGCAAGATATGTGCACGGTTTGCGCCTAATGCACCAAAGGCTAAGAAACCATTTTAGACACACCTGATGGTACTCCTAATAGAAGAGGCTCAAGTGGAAGCTTGGTTGGGTCTATTCAGAGATAGTGCTAATCTTGATGCAAGATAGTTGCACGGTTTGCATGGAACGCACCATATACTCGGAAATCAATTTGGACGCACCCGATGAAACTCCTAGATGACATGTGTCATATGGAATCTCGCTTCGGTCTGTTTTGATATAGTGTTAGTTTCGGTGCAAGATAGGTGCAAGTTTACGCCCAATGCACTATAGCTGAAGAAACCATTTTGGACACACCTTTTCGTACTCCTAGGTAAATAGGCTCAAGTGGAAGCTCGGTTCGGTCTGTTTGGAGATAGTGCTAATCTAGATGCAAGATAGTTGCACGGTTTGCATGGAACATACCATATGCTTAGAAATCAATTTGGACGCACTCGATGGAACTCCTAGTTGACGTGTGTCATATTGAAACTCGCATCGGTCTATTTGCAGACTGTTAGTTTTGGTGCAAGATAGGTGCATAGTTTGAGCTTAATGCACCATTGGCTAAGAAACCATTTTTGACGCACATGATGGTACTCCTAGATGACGAGGCTCACGTGGAAGCTCAGTTCGGTCTATTTAGAGATAGTGCTAATCTTGATTCAAGATAGGTGCACGGTTTGGATAGAACGTACCATATGCTCGGAAATCAATTTGGACGCTCCCGATGGAACTCCCAAATGACATGTGTCATATAGAATCTTGCTTCGGTTTGTTTGGAGATATTGTTAGTTTCAGTGCAAGATAGGTGCACAGTTTGCGCCTAATGCATCAAAGTCTAAGAAACCATTTTGGACGCACCGGTTGGTACTCCTAGGTGAAGAGGCTCAAGTGAAAGCTCGATTCGGTCTGCTTGGAGATAGTGCTAATCTTGATGCAAGATAGGTGCACTGCTTGCATGGAACAAACCAAATGCCTGGAAATCAATTTGGATGCACCTGATGGAACTCCTAGATAACGTGTGTCATAAGGAATCTTGTTTTGATCTATTTGGAGATAGTGTTAGTTTCAGTGCAAGATAGGTGCATGGTTTCCACCTAATGCACCATAGGCTAAGAAACCATTTTGGATGGACCGGATGGTACTCCTAGGTAAAGGGCTCAAGTGAAAGCTCAGGTTGGTCTATTTGAAGATAGTGCTAATCTTGATGCAAGATAGATGCACGGTTTGCATGGAACGTGCCATATACCCTGAAATCAATTTGGACGCACCCAACAGAACTCCTTGATGACGTGTGTCATATGGAATCTCATTTCGGTCTATTGTTGGTTATTCTTAACATCATTACCAAAAGTAGACTTACTTTTCTAATTCTAGTAACAGTGCCAAAAATGCCAAACCTATCCCTCATACCACTTAAGCCAAGTTGTCATCCCCAGCATGACATGAGAGATGCGGTAATGAAATATGCAATTGCTCTTCTAAATAAATAACAAATGGGATATGGAAGTGCACAGATTAATACCGATGTAGCATTTTAACCGGAAAGTATTCCAGGTATCGTTATTTATATTTTTACCACTGGGAAGGGATTAGCAATTATCAATATTGATTACAGAATAGAATATAAGATTGAGTATCTATCATTGCATGTATAATTGAGAACATTTATCTAACTCTTTCATACAGGGGTAAGTGTCACATAAAGGATATATGAAGTAATGAATAGTGACAAAGATAATTAATCTAATCAGCATAACTTAGCCTCATAATAAATATGATAGGCACCTTAATTATACTCTAGAAAGTCATTAGCATGGAATTAGAACGAACTACAAGAATATTTCCTAAGTTATTCTCAACTATATAGTCTAGCATTATCATAGTTAGTGCAAGCATACTTAGCAATCATTGCGAGACAAGACTACGCCCTTGCATAGTGATATTAGCAAGGTAAATGAGAAACATAGCAATCACTCCCCTGTAATAATATTGCTCTGCCAGCCAATACATGAGAGGGGGACTATATAAGAATCAATGAAACTATCACTATCACGAACTACCCCACGATCTGGCATATTAGGTACAATCGCAGAAAAATACGGTATAAGCACCATGCCTACACAATATCTATCATTTACCCATGGATCCGATGGATAAACGCTATACGATCCTAAACATGTATATAGATCCAATCTAACTAAGCCAAGTACATAACTATGATAAACTAAGAACAATATAATCTTGAATATAAACAAGTAGAGCAAAGTCATAAGCAATATATTGAAGTAGAACAAAGTCATATTCATAATATTGAAGAATAAAGATGATTAGAAGAACAATTAGAAGAACAATTAGAGAATTACCAAGAATCCTCTTGACAGATCCGGAAACCAATCGAAGAATGACTCCTTCTAGTTCTAATCCTATGTAGCTATGCTAATCTAGATGTCTAATTGATGTGGTGGCTCTAGGCTTGATCAGGGGCTTCTTGTCCCTTGAGAATAATGAATTAGGGTTGAGAGGCTCTCTCCTCCAAGGGCCAGGGGGTCTGGTTTTATAGTCCCTTCAAGTGAATATGGGCTGTTGGATCAAACCGACATTGATTGAACGGTTATCCTTGATCCTTTTGGTCGGTGGAGATCTTTCCCGAAAGAGTGTCCTGATTGGACACCAACAGGGGGCGGGCGCCCCGGTCAAGTGGGCAGGCGCCCAGTGCCTGGCCCCGTTCAGCCTCCGCTTCCTTCCCGTGGCTTCTGGAGTCTTCTAGATGTAAGATAATTGCGCGGCACGTTAATATCTCTATGTAATACCGACGTGTGGGCCTTTCTTCCGTATTTCTTGATAACCCCCTGCAGAAATAGACAAACACCAAAACTCGTGGAATTCTGTCAGATAAAACCCTAAGTCTAGATGTTGATTTCATTTGGATCCTTTTCTTTGTTTATTTGATAATTAAATTTGATACTTGAGGACCGTCAACAAACTCCCCCAAGCTTACCTCTTGCTCGTCCCTGAGCAAGGATAGATTAGAAGTTGCTGCAATACTTTAAAAATTGACGGTACACATGCTTTTAAATAAGGTCTCATCTCTGAGTTAGAGTAAACTGTCAAGACTTAAAACTTACTTACTCTACCTTTCACCATGGGACTAGTAACCATCACTTCTGTCATGAGTAGTTAAAAGATAGAACGGTCTAATCAAGTGCCATGTCTCTTATTCTTGATCAGCTATAGCTCTGGAGTTTTTGCAGATTTTCAAATAAAACTCTGAGATTCCTTGTATGACCCCCTCAAATCTCTCCTTTGTGGTATTTCTGAATCCTTACCAAGGCAGTGATGGTATATGCCTTCTCTCAAGATATGTGTTATTTGTGGTATATGGCATAGTGACATTGCCTTCTCTCTCACCCTACTCTAATAAGGCTTTAATATCTGGAGCTCATAGGTGGGAGATAAAATATACATACTTACAAGACATTTATTGTATAGTCAAACCATGGATCCAAAGAAACAAATCAATAAGCCAAATCAAGATGTGCATGTGTGGCGAATGAATGGTGTATGGTGATGATGGTGATAACAATGGTGAAAGTCTAATTCTACTTTTGCTCTTTGAGGGGATACATACCTTCCTTGGTTTTTGGAATTTTGTGAGGAGAATGAGATGCTCTTCTTTTTTTTTCTTTTTCTTTCCTCTCAGGTGGGTATCTTGTACCCCTAATTCTACTGTCGGACACTTGTCCATTTTTACCTCTCGTCTCACTTTTTTTCTTTTGTTTCGAGGTTCCGGGCACTTGCCCCTTTTTATTTCCTCGTATCTTTTTTTTAGAGCACTCATCTCATAAGATAATATAGCAAGTGGTAGTAACAAGATAACTTGAGCATTTATTTCACAGGGGAAAAACAGAAATGTTTTTGGCTATTCCCTCCCGGATTAGAAGTAGAATATTTTTGGGTGGTTCTGGATATGGAAATGAGTCGATATATGTGGATGGTACTTCCGGAGTAGAAGTAGCATATGTGAGTGAACGTGCAAGTGAATCTTGATTTAACCACATGACAAGCTCCTAGGGGTCTACACAGCTTGACCACACTCAATGCTCATAAGCAGTAAAAAGTAAATGCATGGCTCAAAGTCTAGCAAGCATCTATATATGGCTGTGGTAGGAATTTAAACTCTCATCATACAGGAACTCATCATGCAATATTTTAAAGATTTTTTTTAAAGATAAAATTCTATAGAATTCTAGCATCTCTAGGAACAGATAAACAGTAGCTCAACCTTCCCATATCATATCCGTTAACAACTTAGACTTCAGATCAAGTTTTCATCCCACAAGTTTAGGTTTGGAGCAAGCTTTAAATTATAACAGTTATGTCTAAACTTGAGAGAGAACTTCAAATTTGCAAATTAAGCAGAGCAACTATTCATCATATCCATGCTAGAGTTTTATTTATTAGAATCCAGTTTAGCATAGCCACTTTATTTATTTATTAAACACACTAAGCAAAAGACATAGATTTATAGAAGCATAAAATCTTTATTTTGTTTTCCATAGTTATGTATATTTAATATAGTAAAAGTATAAAGATAGATAGAAATACTTATCGGGATAAATGGGGGTGCTCTCCCGAAGCTGAATTTTGATGTAATTTCTCTTGATGTAGCTAGCAGGTGGCAGAGGTGTATTTGAAAGTCAGCAGCATTCTGACAGCGATTAGAATGTCCTCCATCTACTAGTCTTCTTAATTCCTAAATTCTGTGGAGCTCAAATAGACAACAATGCTTTGTGGAACTGATTAAGTGTTAGCATAAATATCTAGCCTTTATCATATTGAGCCTCCTTAATATTACTCCCTATTTTTATATTTTCGTTTTATAAAGCAGAAATATTTTATTTTTATGCCACCATAGTGAATGTACTTATGGGTTTTATGCCACTCGTATACTCACATGGGGCTTACTGTTTTTTAACATTTTTATTTTCTTTTTAGGATAGTATGAACATGATTAACTAAATGAACTATTTTAAATCATTAAAAGGGAAAAGGATAACTACCAAGTTTACCTCTTTGCAAGGCGTTTGGTGTTTTTAAGTCCTCCGAACAGGACTCTCCATTTTCTTCAATTGTCCTGGGATTCATTGGGTGGCGTAGTCGGTACTTCGGGCGGTGCCTCCTCTTCATGTATAGTTATCTTCTCTCTCCACACCTGACTCGGTGCTTCAGTATCCTCAGGATAATTCTGTTTAAACTGTACGTCTTCTGACCTTACTACTTCTCCTTCGTAGTCTGCCCATCCGTCCTTGATGATTTGCCTCCTCTAGTTGCGGTTGCGTCGCTTTCTAACCTGCTTAGATTCTTCAACGATATAGTTAGGCTCAGTGAAATAGCGGCGTACCTTCTCTGAGGGGAAGTGCATATGGACTTCTCTAGTTCCAATGTAGATGATTGCTTTAACGGTGCTGAGGAACGGTCTTCCAAGGATGATGGGTGGATCATACTCGTCTTTGTGGCAGAACCTCCTAAGTGTTTGGGCCCACCGACACCTGTCATTCTCCTAAGGACCTCTGACGGTGATGCCGGGGATCCTCCCACTTTAGAAGTCCGATGAGCATCGCTGGACGCTCATTCCACTGCTACCTGTGGCGTACTAAGCAGGCTCGTTCTGACCACTGGTGATGGTCAATTAACGAGAACTTCTTCTTCTCGCCCTTACAGGATAGCAAGTGGCCACCTTAACGCCAGGATCATTCGTTGCGAAGACATTGCAGTATCTCAAACGACATACGACCAAAATAATATTTCAGCGGAAGTATTACATAACTTAGTTTACAAAAGGAGTTATTCCAAATAGCAGAGTGTTATTACAAACCGGGTCCAACGGAGCAACTTAAACTTTAGTACATCGATTACAAATTTACAGACCCTGCCCATGGGTCACGCTCACTCTTCTTCGTCGTCAACCTCGACGACGGTCACACAACAGGGTCCGAAACAAGTCGGCTCCTGAGCTTCACCTGCAACAGGGGTATTGAAACCCTGAGTACGGGAGTACTCAACAAGACTTACCCGGTGGAAAAGAGGAGAAGTTAGGGATGTAGGCTTAGGGTAGACAAGGAGTGGCTGAGCAAGGAGCTAAAGTATTTTGCCAAAAAGCTTACTAATAGTGCATCCTTACTTTCAGGTTTTACCCACGAATTCCTCTCCCGAAGAGGCCGAGGAGTTCGAAGACAGTCTATCTAGTTGCCTCCCACAGACATGTCTGTGAGTTCCTAGTCCTAATTTAAAGTTTTATACATCCAACGGCCAGAGTTTCATGTCACTCTGAGTCCGGGAAATGGGATCCGAATCTCATGAGACATTTCCCCTTTCTCATATTATCACTTAGTTGCATAATTAACTACGATGAGGGTCGAAGGAATTGAGTCTCCCAATCGGGGAGCAACGACGATTCGAATCGCTTAGCAATCCAGCTGGAGTTCCTAGCCACCCGACATATGTAGAACCAAATCTTGCATATGTCAACCCAAATCAAGCTCTCCCCAAATGTGACCAGGTTCGCGGCACCCGAGAGCACAGTACCCCACCATCCTACAGCCGATCTAGATGTCTCAAAGTCATCTCAGATCCGTAAGGTGGGTACACACTACTCTCGCCATCGCTCCACGCCCAGTGCGCGAGTAGCTGTTCGCGTCGAGGGATCACAAGATCGGGCTTACCGAGGGTAAGTGGCTAGTACTATAAATTCTCAACCCAGCAGGCCATCAACTGACCGGTCCTTAACCGACACAGTTGGAGACACTACTTTAAGACTCCATTCTTAAAGTAAGTCCACCGACCAGTCTCAAGTTGAAACATCATTGATCATAAGTGTATTTCACAACAACCCTTCAAACTTTCTTGTTTGAAAACCTATCTAGTAGCAGGGCTAAGCATCACTACGCAGTTTTAAAACAAAACAGGTGCCAAGGACAAGATAACAAATATCAAGGTAGTAAATGCAACAAGTAGGTTAACCCAATTCTCAACTACCTAATGCAGTATTTTCAATTCATAAGTGATAAAAGATTTAAAACATTCAAGGAGGGGTTAATGCATCCGGGGCTTGCCTTGGTTGCAGGGCAGAGAGGGACCCTCAGAGACTTCCCAAGTCTCGGATCCGACTTCCTCGAACGGAGCACCGACCTCGGGGTTCGGTTCAACGGTCGCTCCTTCGGTCACGTGCACTATACGCAAAATGATGGATGCTCATGATATGCGTATGACAATTATGCAAGAAGGACCAAGTCGAGTACAACTTGCCTTCTCGGTGCAATACAGAACAAACAATAAATAAAGTTGTTTAAAATATTAGTATTTTTACCCAAGAGGTTGCATCAGTAAATTAAAATTTCTCTTAATTCATTATTATCCTTAATTAATTATTTATTAATCCTTTTTACCTTAATTAATTATTAATGACAGTAATTAAGCATTAAGGCCAAACAATAATTAAATGCCAAAGGTCATTAGGGTTAATGACCTCAGGTCATCACATAATCCCAAAATCACTCAAATCCTAATCTTGAGAAATTAACTAATTATTATGTAATTATTCTAGAATTATTATTTAATTACTAAAAAAGGATTTATTAATATTTTATTCAAACATTATCCAAATGCCACCAAATTTTGTGTGGAGCCAGGGAATAATAATCAGAGGCATCCCACAATTTTTGGTGATTTTTCGACATACTAATAAATTATTAAAATTCCTAGAAGCTTTATTTACTAATTAAAAGAGCCAATTTTTATAGACATGCAAACTACTTGAAAATAGAATCTAATATTTTTCCTGTTCTCTACTCATTTTATGGAACCCATACAAGTTTTTCCCTGATTTTTGAATCAGTAACTAATTTTCTACACAATTTCAAACATAAAGCATTTTTAACTTGAAAAGGAAAAAGAAAACAAAAAGCAGCCGGGAGAGGCCCAGCCAAAAGGCCCGCAGGCCGGCCCACTCCCGCTCGGCCCACGCGGACGCTGCGCGCGTTGCCCTCCTCTCTGTGCGGTCACTGACGAGCGGGTCCCGCTCGTCAGGCTCCCACTCCTCTCCCCTCTACGAGCCGCTGGCAGGCAGACCCCACTTGTCAGCTTCGCCTCCTTCACGGGCGACGGCACTGCCGCAGCTCCGGCGGCCGTTAGCGAGGTCCTCGGCCCCCGCGCGCATGCGCATCAGCTCCGCCTCGACTTCGTGACCCTGTTGACACCTTCTACTCACGCTCTACCCTCCTTCTACCTCGGCCATGCGAAAGGCGGGCGGCCGCCATGGCCGACCACGGACCGGTCACCCGAGCTCGGTAGAGCGTAAACCAACGGAACAGGGAGCTTCAAGGAGGGTTATGGAGCACGATGCACACGTCACCACGGCGGGAGAAGCAGTAGAAAGCTCTGGCACCGTTGGCCGTGCGGTCGGGCGGGCGCTCCGGCTCCGGTGAGGTTGTTCCGGCGATCCTGTTCGCGTCCAGTGAGAAAGAGCGAGCGCATGAGCTACTAGAACACGAATAGAACTTGAAACAGCTGCCAGAGAAGCGTGATACCGACTGGAACACCGTGGCCACGGGAAGAGCTCCACGGCGGCTGTTCTGGCCGGAGTTGGAGAAGAGAGAGGTGCCCCGGCGATTGAGCGAACTAGGGAGTGAGCTCGGGGGTGCACTGGGTTCGCAAGGAGGTGGCGGATGCTATGGACTGGTCAAATTGGCTCGGGAAGGATTGGTTGCGGTGAATTGAAGAGAGAAGCTCGTCGGGGTTCTTTGGCTCAGGACAGAGGAAACGCGCGGCGGCGCCCACGCTGGTGCTCAAAGGGGAGAAGGGAGCGAGCCTGGGGCGTCCACGTCGCCTGGCGACGCTAGCAGGCAGGCAGGTTGCGTGCTTGCACGCGCGCACACGGCGCTGCGCGCGCGGCGGCCGTGCTGGACAGGGAGCCGGTGATCCTCATCGGGTCTCTACTGTAGCAGGCCCTATCCACTCCTTTTTGTTTTTTGCGAATTACTTCCAAAATTTGAACTGGAGTCAATTTTGTGCCAAAACAAAAGTTGTTCAAAATTTTATAAGCTTCAAAACTTCTTTTGGTGACCAAAGCCAATTCTGAGTGGAACAAGATGAGTTTGACAAAACAGTTTGAATTTCAAATCCCAATTCAAGGAAATTCAATTTTTTGAATTGGGGACAAATCAGAATTTCCAAAATTACTTTTGATTTTTCATAACAACTTGAAAAACTTTCAACATGAAAGTTGTTCAACTTTTTGTGCTCTACAACTTTCATGTTGACCACTTTTCAAAATTCCAAATGGATTTTGAATTGGAGGTTCAAATTGGAAAAGGGGACACTTTCTAGAAATCTGTATTTTCAAAATTACTTTGAATTTTATATTGAAACTTCAAAAACTCAAAACACCAAAGTTGTACATCTTGCCAAGATCTACAACTTGGCTTTTGAACTCATCCTCAAATTTTGCTTGGTTTTTGAATTGCACAAAAAGGGGCAATTCTAGGGTCCGGAAATCAGGGTTTCCCCCCCTAGTCTTTCGGAAAATTTCCACCCTAGGGTTTTAGCAACCAACACAAGCATCGATACACAAGATAATCACACTTTAATTCCCTAAGCACATTCAACCAAATTAAACTTATTTGAAGGTGATGCATCAAAGTGTGCTTAACAAATATGCGGTGCAATGCTGATGATGCCATGATCCGGATTTTAGTAACCGTAACATCGTGGATGTTACAGCCCTTCCCCCTTAAAGAAATCTCGTCCCCGAGATTTAAAGCCTTAGGGTACGTAATGGAAAAGGAAATTTGTCAAAACTCTTTCATCTTCAACTTTCTCATAAGACAAGAAACTGGGGAAAGATTACTTAATTACAAACACCTATGTACACTAAGTACATGACTTTGGCTACTCTTTTCCTTCACTCGAGTACACCCCCTATTTATCAGATGTTGTCTTGAAGAGAAGCGTGAAACTCAGGAAAATTCTCCAGCAGATAATCTTCAGATTCCCAGGTGGCTTCCTCTTCAGAATGCTGGCTCCACTGTACCTTGTACCACTTGGTAGTTGTTCTTCGAGTAACTCTATCTCTTTGGTCCAATACTCGGATAGGATACTCCGAATAAGTTAAATCCGGTTCAAGTTCCACATCTTCAATATCTTGGATTTGGTCCGGTACTCGAAGACACTTTTTCAATTGAGACACATGGAACACATTATGTATCCCGGATAATCGTTCGGGCAGTTTAAGGCGGTAAGCTACCTGTCCACATCGGTCAATGATTGGAAAGGGACCAATGTAACGGGGCGCTAACTTGCCTTTAACACCAAAACGATTTACTCCTTTCATCGGGGATACTTTCAAATACACATGATCACCCTTGGCGAACCTTAATGGTCGACGTCTTTTATCGGCATAACTTTTCTGTCGGGACTGAGCAACTTTCAAGTTATTTTGGATTTGTCTAACTTTGTTCTCAGTCTCTTTCACTAAGTCAACCCCGAAGAACCATCTTTCTCCGGGTTCCGACCAGTGTAACGGAGTTCGACATTGACGGCCATATAGTGCCTCAAAGGGAGCCATCTTGATACTCTCTTGGTAACTATTGTTGTAAGAAAACTCTGCTAGAGGCAAGCAGTCATCCCACTTATCTGGAAAATTCAGGGCACCAGATCTTAATAGATCTTCTAGGGTTTGATTTACCCTTTCAGTTTGCCCACCTGTTTGAGGGTGGTAGGCGGTGCTGTATAAAAGTTTGGTGCCCAAGGACTCGTGTAAACATTTCCAAAATTGGGAGACAAATTGTGTGCCTCTATCTGACACTATTGTCTTTGGTACCCCATGCAGACTTAGGATACGATCAAAATAAATCTTAGCATAGGTGGAGGCAGGATACAATAGCTTTATAGGCAAGAAATGTGACAGAACCGCCCAATTTATACAAGCTTAAGTACGACTGTCCCCGTTTAACACGTTGACACGTGCATACTCTCACTTATTTAAACCCGGTAGTCTGCCGAGTGTCACAAAGGACCTCGGTAAATCAACTTTACACCAAGATCGCATGATTAAGCAAATACACATCACATACACGGAGATTTGCAGCGGAAATGATATTACAAAAGAGTTCACAAATAATAGTACAAGTTTGGATTTTCCAATTCGATTAGAAAACAACATAGCTTTCAAATGATTACAATAACATAAGTTTCAAATACATTACTAGCATAAGTGACATCCTCTGACAAAAGCATGTAGATGAGAACACTATATAGAATCACCGAGCCCACCGGCTGTTAGCCACCATCGTTAGCAGACTGAAGACTTCACCTGCAACATGGTGGGATAAACCCTGAGTACTCGAATGTACTTAGCTAGACTTACCCGACAGGAGAGAAAATAAAAGACTCTCAAGGATATGCAAAGCTTTTTGGTGGAGTTGGTTGGGTAGCATAACTTTGCCAAAAAGAGCATTACTATCATGAGTCCTTACTTTCAACCTTTTAGTCAATATTTTAGCATCAAGTTCAGTTAAGCTACCATAGCTAGATTTTGCACCTATTCTATAGCAATCACTTGATTATTAAGCATCACATTAATAACCATATCCGGTTTATCATGTAGCCATCATCATCATCATAACCATTAAGTTTCATTTAGTTTATTTACGTTGCCGCTGCTCGAGTCAAGTTCTCACTATCCGGGAGAGACGGCGATTCGAATCGATTCCTATCCAGCTGGAGGGGTATTCCTAGCACTCACCCAGGCGTACTTAGCTAGAGTAGCTTGGATCACCTTTAGCACAACTCCGGACCAATTCTCGGGTCCGTACGGCGCCGCACCCCCAGGGACCACCAATCTGCCAGGGTCAGGACTCTAACCTGACTCCTCGGTCTTACGCCATTGACTCCCCGCACATCCTTGCTACCAACCGGGGTGCGCACTTAAACCGAACGGGGTATCCGGCCGGAGATGCACTCGTAGGCTTCGCGGTCAGAACGACTTATCCGGCCAACTAAGTGTTAGGTATGCGTTCAACATGACACGAGGACGTACAGCGATTCGGTCCTTAACCGACACAGACGGGGATAGATTCACACCCAAGACCTCCATGCCTTGTTGCTGCACTATCGTCATCCCGCCCGGTCTCAAATTCATTATTAGCACATGGTTATTTCCACGATAGCAAATATAACCAACCGTGATCAGGTATCCACCTATCTCTCGCAGGTGACAGGAAATCACCTGGCTTCTACCGAGCTAAGCATAGCTAAGCATAGAACGTCTTCCTTATACTAGTAAGGGTTCAGGTAGTTTCATATAGTGGACAAGGTAGGAAATATGCACCAACGGTTTCATTCAACTCCTATCACCTAATGCATCATATAAAGTTATACTCTTGTACTTTTATAAAAAGAGAGGGTAGGAGACTTAGAATGCTCCGGGGCTTGCCTGGAATCTGACACAAGTCATTAAGTCAGCTTGCTCCATCTTGACGGCATCCAAGTTCGCAGCACTTGTGTAGTCCTTCCATCCTCCCGATAGGTCCAGCATAAAGTCCTTCACGTAGTTCATCTAGCGTACCTAAATGAGATGCAAGATGCAAATGTATGAACACATAGAAGTGCAATAGATAAAGCATCACACACAAAAAGCATGGCAAGAGCATGGTTACACTAAACATACTTAAGCACATCTCATTGCTCAACTTAATGATTACATTACCACATGCTAAGTCAACAAGGAATGCAACACTAAACATATTAGATATGGCATACATGTTTCACAAGGTCTCAGGTATATTAACTTTAGCCATTACCAAAGACATGAGTCATACATAGCAATATACCAAGCAACAGCAATACAAGGAATCTGTCATTTTTAGGACTGTTAACAGCAGCTGAGAAAATAAATCATAACTGGAGTTACACAACTCCAAGAGACATGAAAGAAGACATTCTGGAAAGCTTAGGAAATTATCTATATTTCATATTTAGACATCAAAGCATGATTCATAAGTTTGGCAGGTCGAAATATTAGAATTACAGAATCAGGTCCTAACAAGACAGAGAGCAACCATTTGTGAAACTCAACTTTGAACCGCCATAACATACAAAGCACACAACCAAATGCCACCAAATTTTGACAGCAGCTAGATAAATGAATTATCTACAACTTTACTATAAACAAGATTCCCACAAAACATCATTTACACATTGTAATCCAAACAGTTCCAGAAACTGTCCAGAAACAACAATTGCAAACAATTAATTATTAAATTATATTTCAAACATGCATTTGAGCAAAACCATTGTTACCAACAGTTTGCACATATCTAAAGAACACCAGAAAACATAGTGGTCATTTCCAAATAAATTTATTTAATGCATTTCTTAATTTATTTGGATAATAAGGTGAATCAAAGAACATATATCAAACATGCACAGTATATTCTACAAATATTACAGTAGATTCTACATAATATCCATAGTCTACTGCATAAATTTCACTGCATTTGAATAAGCATAGCAACATCTATGAAAAAGACAAATTGCTATTGCAATTAACCATGTGAGAGCAAGATAAATGCACAAATCATATTTTCTTCAAACACATGGCCATATCATACATCAACATGATACAACAATATCATAGGATTTTACTAGAACAACATTTTCCATTTTTATATTTTTATTTATAATAATAAACCATTTATCAAGATCCATAAAGACATCTCTGTCCAAAACATGGACAGAATCTATCATGTCACATTAAACAGCCATAACTTGAGTTTCACATGTCCATAAATTATGGTTATGTACTTTCTAGGAAGCTTACGAAATTGTGAACATTTGTTATAAACATCTAGAGCTAAATCTACAACTAACAAGGTCTTACATAACAAACAATGCATTGCTGTCTGGGTTTAGACAGAAACTGAAATAGTACTTTAAACCACTATAACTAAAGATATGCTTAACCAAAAATTATGCTATTTAGCTTGATGGAAAGCTTATGAAAAGTAATACAACTCATATATTTTCATCCAGGCATGATTCACAACCTAACTGAGTCAAACAATATAAACATGCAGATCCACTCAGAATAGGAGCAAGGCAACACAGAGCATTTGTTATTTTTATAACTCTTTATCTGTTACGCATAAATTCATGAAACTTTTACCAGATATCACATATCATATGAAAAGATTGTCACAATATTTTCACATTTATGTGAGCAATAATACAGTGGTTATGAAAAAGACAAATATAACAAGCAATTAAAACCGAACTGCATAAATCTATTTTTACCGCTCAAACTTCATACTAAAACATGGCATATTATAGATCTACTGCATAGAGAATTTCACAAGGATTCCAAAAAGTCCACATTTGCTATTTTACGACTTTTCTACGAATTACTATGAATTTCCAAAGTTCACCCAGAAATCTGGAAAAACAAAGGAAAAAGGAAAACAGATCTTTCACCGGGGACACTGGACTTTCCACGAATCACGCAACAGCCCACAAACACTATTCATATGAGTCTTGGCTTCGCATCTGGAACCCTGAGTTGTTTCTTATTCTAACCCGAGGTCCTTTCTTCTTCCCATTACTGAAACAGAGACGAAATGAAACGGGAGACCGAGAAGTCTGGGCTCCGGCCGGCCGATGGTTGCTGCAAGGGAGGGCGTGGCCAAGACGGGAATGGGCCTGCGCACACGCACGCCCACGTGCACGGCTTGGCCGCTGCAGGAAGCTGCAGTGCAGCAGCACCCGTGCCCTTGGAGGCTGCCTGTCCATGGCGGACAGAGGGAGAGAGTGGAGAGGGAGGAAGGTGAGTGGAGGATGGGAGAGCGTTGAGGGAGTGGAGGAGGACAGGGAGAGCTCTCTGGCGCTCGTCCACAATGGCGCAGAGAGAGGACATGGCAAGGTGGAGGTGGCAGCAGTGGAGGAGACACTCTGTGCATGCTTGCCACGTCCAGAGCACGTGTTGTCCGTCGAGGCATAAACGCGAACACCTGGCGGGTGACGGTATGGCCAGAGTGGGACGTCCATTTGGGTCGTTTCTAGGCCGAATTAGGAGATGGGCCAAAAACGAAGTTTGCCAAGCTCGGCCTGCCCTACAACTTTGATTAAGGTGGCATGGTCATTAGAGTTGTAGATTAGTTGATAATTTGATGCCAATCTATGAGTGTCAATGAATTGATAGTGATTAGCAAAACTCAAAATTGATGACCAAAACGAAGTCAAACTTGTGTGATCTTTTGGCATGCTCTTGTCCACAATATATACTCCAACTTTTATATTGGGATCCAAGCATGTTGTTGTGGCAGAACCCCCTAAGTGTTTGGGCCCACCGGCACCTGCCATTGTCCTAAGGACCTCTGACGGTGATGCCGGGAGTCCTCCCACCTTAGAAGTCCGATGAGCATCGCTGGACGCTCATTCCACTGCTACCTGTGGCGTATCAAGCTGGCTCGTTCTGACCACTAGCAATGGTCAAGCAACGAGAACTGCTTCTTCTCGCCCTTACAGGATAGCAAGTGGCCACCTTAACACCAGGATCATTCGTTGCGAAGATAAAGCAGTAACTCCAACGACACAAGACTAAAATAATATTTCAGAGTAAAACAGCGGAAGTATTACATAACTTAATTTACAAAAGGTGTTCTTCCAAATAGTAGAGTGTTATTACGAGCCTGGTCCAGCGGAGCAACTGAAACTTTAGTACAGACAGTACAAATTTACAGACCCTGCCCATGGGTCACGCTCACTCTTCTTCGTCGTCAACCTCGACGACGGTCACACAACAGGGTCCGAAGCAAGTCGGCTCATGTGCTTCACCTGCAACAGGGGTATTGAAACCCTGAGTATGGGAGTACTCAACAAGACTTACCCGATGGAAAAGAGGAGAACTTAGGGATGCAGGCTTAGGGTAGACAAGGGGTGGCTGAGCAAGGAGCCAAAATGTTTTGCTAAAAGATTACTAGTAGTGCATCCTTATTTTCAAGTTTTAACCGCGAATTCCTCTCCCGCAGAGGCCGAGGAGTTCGAGGATAGTTTAACTAGTTGTACCCCACAGACGAATCCGGGAGTTCCTAATCCTAACGTCAAGTATTATTTATCGATGGCCATAGCTTCATGTCGCTATGAGTCCGGGAATTGGGATCCGAACCTCATGAGACATTTTCCCCTTTCTCATTTTATCATTCAGTTGCTTATTTAACTACGATGAGGGTCGAAGGAATTGAGTCTCCCAATCGGGGAGCAACGACGATTCGAATCGCTTAGCAATCCAGCTGGAGTTCCTAACCACCCGACATATGTAGAACCAAATCTTGCATATACCAACCCAAGTCAGGCTCTCCCCAGATTTGACCAGGTTCGCGGCACCCGAGAGCACAGTACTCCACCATCCTACAGCCGATCTAGATGTTTTCCGGTCATCTCAGATCCGTAAGGTGGGTACACACTACTCTCGCCATCTTTCCACTCCCAGTGCGCGAGTAGCTGTTCGCGTCGAGGGATCACAAGACCGGGCTTACCGAGGGCAAGTGGTTAGTACTATAAATTCTCAACCCAGCAGGCCATCAACGGAACGGTCCTTAATCGACACAGTTGGAGACACTACTTTAAGATTCCATTCTTAAAGCAAGTCCACCGACCGGTCTCAAATTGAAACATCATTGATCATAAGTGTATTCCACAACAACCCTTCAAACTTTGATTGGAAACCTATCTAGTAGCAGGGCTAAGCATCCCTACGCAGTTTTTAAAGTAAAACAGGTGCCAAGGACAAGATAACAAATATCAAGTTAGTAAATGCAGCAAGTAGGTTCACCCAATTCTCAACTATCTAATGCAGCATTTTCAATTCATAAGTGATAAAAGATTTAAAACATTCAAGGAGGGGTAATGCATCCGGGGCTTGCCTTGGTTGCAGGGCAGAGAGGGACCCTCGGAGACTTCCCAAGTCTCGGATCCGACTTCCTCGAACGGAGCACCGACCTCGGGGTTCGGTTCAACGGGTGCTCCTTCGGTCACGTGCACTATACGCAAGATGATGAATGCTCATGATATGCATATGACAAATGTGCAAGAAGGACTAAGTCGAGCATAACTTGCCTTCTTGGTGCATTACAGAATAAATAATAAATAAAGTTGTTTAACAACTTAGTGTCTTTACCCAAGAGGTTGCATCTGTAAACTAAGACTTTATTTAATTCATAATTATTCTGAATTAACTAATTATTAATCCTATTTACCTCAATTAACTCTTAATTAATCATCAATGACAGTAATTAAGCATAAGGCCAAACAATATTTAAATGCCAAAGGTCATTAGGGTTAATGACCTCAGGTCATCACAAAATCCCAAAATCACTCAACCCTAATTATGAGGATTTAACTAATCACTATCTAATTATTTTGGAATTATTATTTAAGTGCTAAATAAGGATTTATTAATGTTTTAATCAAATATTATCCAAATGCCACCAAATTTTGTGTGGAGCCAGGGAATACCACTCAGAGGCTCTCCACAATTTTTGGTGATTTTTGGACCTCCTAATAAATTACTAAAATTCCTAGAAGTTTTATTCACTAATTAAAGAGCCAATTTTTATAGACATGCAAACTATCAGAGAAATAAATTCTAATATTTTTCCTAGGCTCTATACATTTTCTGGAACCTACCCAAAAAGTTTCACTATTTTTGGACCACTACACAATTCAATATTTAAATTCAAATATCAAACATTTTTAAACAAAAAGGAAAAAGAAAAGTGCACTGTGCAGTGCTGGCGGCCTGCTCGGACCCGGCCCAAGACGGCCCGCGAGCTCTCCCGCGCTCAGCGCCCTCTCCCTCTCTCCGCCCGTCAGCTCCGTCTCCTTCCTAGCGCCGCGGCTCCGGCGAGCTCCAGTGAGCCGTCGGCGAGCTCTCGGCCTCCGCGGTGAGACGCGTTAGCTTCCTCGACCTCCCGCGCACCCAGGGGCACCCTTTTCTCCCACTCTCCTCTATCCTAACCCCTGTGACCACGGGCACGGCGGACGGCCGTCTCGGCCGAGCAAACGCCGGCCACTACGAGCGAGTAGAGCGTGACTTGAGCAGCGCAAAAGCACCAGGGGCTCACCACGACTTCAACCGAGCAAGAAGCGGCAGCAGAGAGGCTCTGGTTGACGCTGGCCACGATGACGTGCTTGCGGTGGCGCTCGGCCGGAGTTGAGAAGGGAAACGGCTCGGGTGGGAGCTACGGTAGGATAGAGCGTGCGTTTAGGGGCGCAAACGGTGGCGGGGCTCAAGGCGGAGCTGCTGGGGTGCTCAAATGGCTTGGAATGGCAACGGGTGAGGCGAATTTGGTCGGCGCAGGAAACTCGTCGGCGTCGGGGTTCAAGAAAAGAAAGAGGGGACTCCGGCCACTCGGGGCTTTATCCCCACGACAGAAGGCGGTTCGCGGATGAGGACGTCCACGCGAAGCACAGCAGCAAGCAGCTGCGTGGCCAGCTGCGTGGCGTCGCGCGCGGAGGCGGCTCTGCCCCGGCGGCAGAGCACCCCCCCTGCCGATCACTGTAGCAGTGCATATCCACTCAGTTTGGGGTTTTGCAAATTTCGACTGAAATTTGAACTGGAGTCAAATTTGTGTCAAAACAAAAGTTGTTCCAAATTTTATAAGCTACACAACATATTTCGGTGACCAGAGCTGATTTTGAGTGTAACAGGGTGAATTTGGCCAAAACAGTTTGGAAATCAAAATTCAATTTGAGAGGATTCAAATTTTTGCATTGGGGCAGATTAGAATTTCCAAAATTACTTTTGTTTTTCCTAAACAACTTGAAAAACTCCCAACATGAAAGTTGCTCAACTTTTTGTGCTCTACAACTTTCGTGTTGACCACTTTGTAAAATTCCCAATGGATTTTGAATTGGAGGTTTAATTTGGAAAAGGGGACACTTTTCAGAAATCTGTATTTTCAAAATTACTTTGAATTTTGTATTGAAACTTCAAAAACTCAAAACACCAAAGTTGTACATCTTGCCAAGAGCTACAACTTTGCTTTTGAACTCAACCTCAAATTTTGCTTAGTTTTTGACTTATGCAAAAGGGGGCAAATCTAGGATCCAGAAATCAGGGTTTTTCCCCCCTTAGCTTTTCGGAAAATTTCCACCCTAGGGTTTAGCAACCACACAAGCATCAACACACCACATAAGCACACTCTACCTCCCTAAGCTCAAGCAATCAAAGTAAACTGGTTTTAAGTTGATGCATACTAATATGCTTAACAAATATGATTTGCAATGCTCATGATGACATGATCCGTTTTTAGTAACCGTAACATCGGGGATGTTACAGCCCTCCCTCCTTAAAGAAATCTCGCCCCCGAGATTTAAAACCCTTAGGGTAAGTAATGGAAAAGGAAATTTGTCAAAACTCTTTCATCTTCAACTTTCCCATAAGGCAAGAAGTTGGGGAAAACACTCCATTATAAGCATATATGTACATTAAGTACATGGCTCTGGCGACTCTTTTCCTTCACTAGAGTACACTCTTTATTTATCATATGTTCTCCTGAAGGGAAGCGTGGAATTCAGGGAAATTCTCTAGCAAGTAATCTTCAGATTCCCAGGTGGCTTCCTCTTCAGAGTGCTGGCTCCATTGTACCTTGTACCATTTGGTGGTTGTTCTTCGAGTAACTCTATCTTTCTGATCCAGTACTCGGATAGGATACTCCGAATAAGTTAGATCTGGTTCAAGTTCTACATCCTCAATATCTTGAACTCGGTCGGGTACCCGAAGACACTTTTTCAGTTGAGACACATGGAACACATTATGCACCCCGGATAATTGTTCAGGCAGTTTAAGGCGGTAAGCGACCTGTCCACAGCGGTCAATGATTGGAAATGGACCAATGTAACGAGGCGCTAACTTGCCTTTAACACCAAAACGATTTACTCCTTTCATTGGGGATACTTTCAAATACACATGATCACCTTTGGCGAACTTTAATGGTCGACGTCTTTTATCAGCGTAACTTTTCTGTCGAGATTGAGCAATTTTCAAGTTATTTTGGATTTGTTTCACTTTGTTCTCAGTCTCTTTCACTAAGTCAACTCCGAAGAACCATCTTTCTCCAGGTTCCGACCAGTGTAACGGAGTTCGACATCGACGACCATACAGTGCCTCAAAGGGAGCCATTTTGATACTTTCTTGATAGCTATTATTGTAGGAAAATTCTGCTAGAGGCAAGCAGTCATCCCACTTATCTGGAAAATTCAGGGCACAAGATCTTAGTAGATCTTCTAGGGTTTGATTCACCCTTTCAGTTTGCCCACCGGTTTGAGGGTGGTAGGCGATGCTGTATAAAAGTTTAGTGCCCAGGGACTCATGTAAACATTTCCAGAATTGGGAGACAAATTGTGTGCCTCTATCAGACACTATTGTCTTTGGGACCCCATGTAGACTTAGGATACGGTCGAAATAAATCTTAGCATAGGTGGAGGCAGGATACAATAGCTTTACAGGAAGAAAATGTGTTGTTTTGGTGAGACGATCTACTATGACCCAAATTGAATCAAAGCCTTTGGCCGTCTTGGGAAATCCTACTATGAAATCCATACTTATGTCATCCCATTTCCATGCGGGGATAGGCAAAGGTTGCAACTCCCCAGCGGACTTGAGATGAATAGCTTTGACCTTCCGACAGGTGTCACATTGGGCCACATAGCGAGCTATCTCTATCTTCATTTTTGTCCACCAAAACCTTTGTTTTAGGTCCTGATACATCTTGTTGCTTCCCGGATGAATAGAATATCTCGTGGTATGAGCTTCATCTAGGATTTGTTGACGTAGCTCAGGTACCTTTGGAACCACTAACCGGTTCTTGAACCAAATTACTCCTGCATCATCCACCTTAAAGTCTGTGGGTGGTCTATTAGAAATCTTCTCTTTAAGAGTCTCATGCCTTTGTTTTCTTTTTGTGCCTTTATGATTTGAGCTTCGAGATTGAAATTGATCTTTAGATTGGTAAGGCTTCCTTGGGAAATCATTTCTATTCCCAAGTTCTCTAGCTCTTGGCACAAAGTTATGTCTCTAGGCATCACTGTTACGCAATTGCAGTGAGCCTTACGACTGAGGGCATCAGCTACTACATTTGCCTTGCCAGGGTGATAATGCACCTCAAGGTCGTAATCTTTAATTAATTCTAGCCACCTTCGCTGGCGCATATTAAGCTCAGCTTGAGTAAAGATATACTTCAAGCTTTTATGATCGGTATATAGATGACATGTGTTCCCCAACAGATAATGACGCCAGATCTTTAATGCATGTACCACGGCGGCTAGTTCAAGATCATGGGTCGGGTAATTCTCTTCATGGGGTTTGAGTTGTCTGGAAGCATATGCAATTACGCGACCCTCCTGCATTAGCACACAGCCTATTCCGATCCCTGATGCATCACAATATACATCAAAGGGTTTTTCAATTTCTGGCTGGGCTAAGACAGGTGCAGCTGTCAACAACCTTTTCAGAGTCTGAAAGGCTTGCTCACATTGGGGTGACCAAACAAACTTAGTTTGATTTTTGAGCAAGGTTGTGATTGGTTTGGCGACTCTGGAAAAGTCCGGGATAAAACGACGGTAATCCCGCCATACCCAGAAAACTACGGACCTCATGTACCGTAGTCGGGGGTTTCCAATTCAACACATCTTCTACCTTGCCTGGGTCTACAGCGACTCCCTCCGCTGATAATACATGACCCAGGAAATGGACTTTGTCCAGCCAGAACTCACATTTGCTGAACTTGGCGTATAGCTGATGTTCCCTGAGACGAGTCAGCACGACCCTCAAATGTTCAGCATGTTCTTTCTTAGTTTTGGAGTAAATCAAAATGTCGTCAATAAAAACTACAACAAATTTATCTAGTTCTGGCATGAAGACAGAGTTCATCAGGTACATGAAATGGGCCGGTGCATTGGTCAACCCAAAGGACATCACCAAGTATTCATATAGCCCGTAACGGGTTGTAAAAGCTGTCTTGGGCACATCTTCCGGCCTAATTTTAATTTGGTGGTACCCTGATCTCAAGTCAATTTTTGAGAATACTTTGACCCCAGCTAGCTGGTCAAACAATAAGTCAATGCGGGGCAATGGGTACTTGTTCTTAATCGTCACCTCATTTAGGGGACGATAGTCGACACACAGCCTTAATGTCTGATCTTTCTTTTTCACAAACAAGGCTGGGCAACCCCATGGAGAAGAACTGGGCTGAATAAAACCCTTCTGCAACAACTCTTGTAATTGGGTTTTTAATTCGGCCAGCTCTTTCGGTGCCATTCTGTAGGCCCTTCGAGATATTGGGGCTGTTCCTGGTTTCAATTCTATACTGAATTGTACATCCCGGTCCGGAGGTAGACCTGGTAAGTCTTCAGGAAATACATCCGGAAAATCTCGAACTACCGGGATATCCTTAACTTCAGACACATTCGCGGCATGAACTTGCCCCATTGTCCATTTGGGAGTAACTAACTGAATTAGCAAATAAGAATTCTCATTGGGCAATGGGATTTTAATGGTTCGATGCAGAGTATCCAGCACAACCCCTCGTTGTGCCATCCAGTTCATGCCCAAGATGACATCAATTTCTTGGTCCTTAAGAACAATCATGCTAGTAGGAAAATTGTGCCCACCAAATTCGATGGGTACTTGGTGAACCATTTCTTTAGACATCAGCCGTCCTCCTGGCGACTGTATATAAAAATGATCTTGTGTTTCCCCAATGGGTATACCATGCTTTAACACAAAGGTGCGATTAATGAATGTATGAGATGCACCAGAATCAAAGAGCATTAAAGCAGGATGTTTCGCAACAGGAAATGTACCCATCATCACTGGTTCGCCCTCTGGAATCGTTTCCACTTCAGTATGGAAGACTTGCCCTGTCTTCTTTACCGTTCTACCTTTCTGTACCTGTTGCCCTTTTTGAGTCCCAGTCCTGAACTGACTCGGCTGGGGTTGGCCCATAGGTGGCCTTTGAAAGGTAGGGTTGGTTTGGCGGGGAAAAGGGCACTCTTTAGAGAAATGCCCAGGCTTACCACAATTGAAGCAAGGGTAATTGTGGCTGGGCAGAGCAGTGGGGCGAACACCTGGGTTGTTCGGCTGACGTGGTGCAAGAGTGATGGCAGTAGGTCGAGAGTATACCTGCTGCCCTGGTCTGTACTGTGGAGGGGAGAAAGGACCACGATACGGTGACGGCGCTGGGAAGCGTCCGTGGCCCTGTGGATGATAAATGATCTTCTGGCGCTTTTGACCGCGACCAGAGAAAGAGGAGGAAGCAGCCTTCTTCTTGGCTTCCTTGTGCTTCCTATTCTTTTCCTCTGAGGCGATAGCAATATTTACCGCCTCATAGAAAGTAGCATTTTGGCACGTGGTCATCATGGTCTGAAGTTTAGTATTTAGACCACGCATGAAACAGGCTTTCTTCTTTCTGTCAGTGTTCACATGATCCGTGGCATATTGAGAGAGATGATTAAACCTTGCCACGTACTCCATAACACTTTTATCGCCTTGCTGCAAGGCGAGAAACTCTTCGGCCTTCATGGCCATGAGCCCTTCGGGGATGTAGTGGGCGCGAAACGCGTCCCTAAACTCGGTCCAGGTAACCTGGTGGCCGGGAGCTTGGATAGCTAAGAAGTTCTCCCACCAGGCACCTGCAGCTCCCCGAAGCTGCTGGGCTGCAAACAGGGGCTTCTGAGTTTCTGAACACTGAATCAAACTGAACTTATGCTCCATGGTTCGGAGCCAGTCATCCGCTTCTAAAGGCTCATCGGCCTTAGCGAACACCGGGGGCCTGGTCTCGGTAAAGTCCACATACCGAGTCTCTCCGTCCCCGTTGCGCGGTGCCCTGAAGTTTGGAGCAGGGTGTGGTTGACGCTGTGCTAGCTCGCGCAGTAAGCGAGCGTTGTCAGTTGTGGCACTTAGCAGAACAGCAATGGCGTCAGCCAAAGAAGGTGGAGCAGGTGGAGGGTTGGGGATATCATCCCCTCCCTGGGATGTCCCAGCTCCCTCAGATCCGCGAGTACGCATCGGCATCTGTTACAAGAGTTGTAGATACCTGTTACCACGTGAAATTCATAACACAGAACATATCTTACATTCTTCCATTCACTTATTAAACATTAGTTCAACACACTAAGAGTAAACAGGTACAACTTCTCAAACCGAAAGAGAACTTATATTACAAACCCGAACCCCACTACGGCAAGCTAGAACTCCTACAACGACGTTGCCCTCGGTTTCATCGAACTAATCGGTGTGGCCAGAGCTGTAGCCCGGGTCGTCATTGCCATCATCCTGATTACCCCCTGGGTTGTGGTCATCGGAGTCGGACTCCTCTTCATCACTGAGGCCGGGGTCGGGTTCCCCATCGTCTGCCAACTCGCCATCCGTATCCATTTCCCCTTCGCCGGGAGGTGGGTGGAGTTGATGATACAGATCAAATGCAATATCACGATATTGCATAGCTAGGTCATTGACTGTATCTAAGTGATGTGCTAGCTCCAGTTTCTCCAGCTGGAGCTGGTCCTCTCGTTGCCACGCGACATCCCGCTGTGCGGTGACCGTGGCCGCCATCTTCACATACAAATCCTTAAGATACCTTGCCTTGCCCAACTTTGCGTTCATCCTAGTTAGCTCATGCCTATGTGTGCTCCTAGCTTCTTCCTCTCGGGCAATGGCTGCATTCCGCTCCTCCACCATCCGGGACAACATAGCCTCACAGTTCTCTGTAGCTTGTTTTTCTTTGGCCAGTTGAGCTTTAAGTTTGCCAATCTCCATAACATTGTACATTCTCTCTCTCATCACCTCAGTCAACTCGGCGGACAACCTGTCCACCTCCTGCTGAGGCGGCGAACGGCTACTACTGGCTTGATCACTGCGTGGAGCTAGCTGATGTCGGGGAACTCCTTTTGGACCAGTCCGCTTACGCGGGGTCTGCTTCTGACGAGCCATCCTGTAGAGGGTAAGTTTAGATTAGTAAGAAAGACCTTAAAGGTTAGCAAGAATAGGATTGATTCTATTCACCCAACCCAAACAAGGAGGAAGGAACTTAACCAGTTAATACATCATGATGCATGCACGAACTTACGATTCCTACTAACAATTCGTAACGATACTACTTTAAACTTTTACAACATAGGGCAATACTTTATGTTGCTCCTCCATACCACTTCCAAAAATTCTAAGAAAGCCTATAGACAGGGGTAGGTTAGGACTAAGCACTTGGACTCAAAATAGGCAGGTTCATAGTATTAGATCCAAACGAATTTTGAAGTTTTTCAATAGTTACAGCAGTCATCTTAGCAACGAAGGCTCTGATACCAGCTGTGGCAGAACCCCCTAAGTGTTTGGGCCCACCGGCACTTGCCATTGTCCTAAGGACCTCTGACGGTGATGCCGGGAGTCCTCCCACCTTAGAAGTCCGATGAGCATCGCTGGACGCTCATTCCACTGCTACCTGTGGCGTATCAAGCTGGCTCGTTCTGACCACTAGCAATGGTCAAGCAACGAGAACTGCTTCTTCTCGCCCTTACAGGATAGCAAGTGGCCACCTTAACACCAGGATCATTCGTTGCGAAGATAAAGCAGTAACTCCAACGACACAAGACTAAAATAATATTTCAGAGTAAAACAGCGGAAGTATTACATAACTTAATTTACCAAAGGAGTTCTTCCAAATAGTAGAGTGTTATTACGAGCCTGGTCCAGCGGAGCAACTGAAACTTTAGTACAGACAGTACAAATTTACAGACCCTGCCCATGGGTCACGCTCACTCTTCTTCGTCGTCAACCTCGACGACGGTCACACAACAGGGTCCGAAGCAAGTCGGCTCATGTGCTTCACCTGCAACAGGGGTATTGAAACCCTGAGTATGCGAGTACTCAACAAGACTTACCCGATGGAAAAGAGGAGAACTTAGGGATGCAGGCTTAGGGTAGACAAGGGGTGGCTGAGCAAGGAGCCAAAATGTTTTGCTAAAAGCTTACTAGTAGTGCATCCTTATTTTCAAGTTTTAACCGCGAATTCCTCTCCCGCAGAGGCCGAGGAGTTCGAGGATAGTTTAACTAGTTGTACCCCACAGACAAATCCTGGAGTTCCTAATCCTAACGTCAAGTATTATTTATCGATGGCCATAGCTTCATGTCGCTATGAGTCCGGGAATTGGGATCCGAACCTCATGAGACATTTTCCCCTTTCTCATTTTATCATTCAGTTGCTTATTTAACTACGATGAGGGTCGAAGGAATTGAGTCTCCCAATCGGGGAGCAACGACGATTCGAATCGCTTAGCAATCCAGCTGGAGTTCCTAACCACCCGACATATGTAGAACCAAATCTTGCATATACCAACCCAAGTCAGGCTCTCCCCAGATTTGACCAGGTTCGCGGCACCCGAGAGCACAGTACTCCACCATCCTACAGCCGATCTAGATGTTTTCCGGTCATCTCAGATCCGTAAGGTGGGTACACACTACTCTCGCCATCTTTCCACTCCCAGTGCGCGAGTAGCTGTTCGCGTCGAGGGATCACAAGACCGGGCTTACCAAGGGCAAGTGGTTAGTACTATAAATTCTCAACCCAGCAGGCCATCAACGGAACGGTCCTTAATCGACACAGTTGGAGACACTACTTTAAGATTCCATTCTTAAAGCAAGTCCACCGACCGGTCTCAAATTGAAACATCATTGATCATAAGTGTATTCCACAACAACCCTTCAAACTTTGATTGGAAACCTATCTAGTAGCAGGGCTAAGCATCCCTACGCAGTTTTTAAAGTAAAACAGGTGCCAAGGACAAGATAACAAATATCAAGGTAGTAAATGCAGCAAGTAGGTTCACCCAATTCTCAACTATCTAATGCAGCATTTTCAATTCATAAGTGATAAAAGATTTAAAACATTCAAGGAGGGGTAATGCATCCGGGGCTTGCCTTGGTTGCAGGGCAGAGAGGGACCCTCGGAGACTTCCCAAGTCTCGAATCCGACTTCCTCGAACGGAGCACCGACCTCGGGGTTCGGTTCAATGGGTGCTCCTTCGGTCACGTGCACTATACGCAAGATGATGAATGCTCATGATATGCATATGACAAATGTGCAAGAAGGACTAAGTCGAGCATAACTTGCCTTCTTGGTGCATTACAGAATAAATAATAAATAAAGTTGTTTAACAACTTAGTGTCTTTACCCAAGAGGTTGCATCTGTAAACTAATACTTTATTTAATTCATAATTATTCTGAATTAACTAATTATTAATCCTATTTACCTCAATTAACTCTTAATTAATCATCAATGACAGTAATTAAGCATAAGGCCAAACAATATTTAAATGCCAAAGGTCATTAGGGTTAATGACCTCAGGTCATCACAAAATCCCAAAATCACTCAACCCTAATTATGAGGATTTAACTAATCACTATCTAATTATTTTGGAATTATTATTTAAGTGCTAAATAAGGATTTATTAATGTTTTAATCAAATATTATCCAAATGCCACCAAATTTTGTGTGGAGCCAGGGAATACCACTCAGAGGCTCTCCACAATTTTTGGTGATTTTTGGACCTCCTAATAAATTACTAAAATTCCTAGAAGTTTTATTCACTAATTAAAGAGCCAATTTTTATAGACATGCAAACTATCAGAGAAATAAATTCTAATATTTTTCCTAGGCTCTATACATTTTCTGGAACCTACCCAAAAAGTTTCACTATTTTTGGACCACTACACAATTCAATATTTAAATTCAAATATCAAACATTTTTAAACAAAAAGGAAAAAGAAAAGTGCACTGTGCAGTGCTGGCGGCCTGCTCGGACCCGGCCCAAGACGGCCCGCGAGCTCTCCCGCGCTCAGCGCCCTCTCCCTCTCTCCGCCCGTCAGCTCCGTCTCCTTCCTAGCGCCGCGGCTCCGGCGAGCTCCAGTGAGCCGTCGGCGAGCTCTCGGCCTCCGCGGTGAGACGCGTTAGCTTCCTCGACCTCCCGCGCACCCAGGGGCACCCTTTTCTCCCACTCTCCTCTATCCTAACCCTTGTGACCACGGGCACGGCGGACGGCCGTCTCGGCCGAGCAAACGCCGGCCACTACGAGCGAGTAGAGCGTGACTTGAGCAGCGCAAAAGCACCAGGGGCTCACCACGACTTCAACCGAGCAAGAAGCGGCAGCAGAGAGGCTCTGGTTGACGCTGGCCACGATGACGTGCTTGCGGTGGCGCTCGGCCGGAGTTGAGAAGGGAAACGGCTCGGGTGGGAGCTACGGTAGGATAGAGCGTGCGTTTAGGGGCGCAAACGGTGGCGGGGCTCAAGGCGGAGCTGCTGGGGTGCTCAAATGGCTTGGAATGGCAACGGGTGAGGCAAATTTGGTCGGCGCAGGAAACTCGTCGGCGTCGGGGTTCAAGAAAAGAAAGAGGGGACTCCGGCCACTCGGGGCTTTATCCCCACGACAGAAGGCGGTTCGCGGATGAGGACGTCCACGCGAAGCACAGCAGCAAGCAGCTGCGTGGCCAGCTGCGTGGCGTCGCGCGCGGAGGCGGCTCTGCCCCGGCGGCAGAGCACCCCCCCTGCCGATCACTGTAGCAGTGCATATCCACTCAGTTTGGGGTTTTGCAAATTTCGACTGAAATTTGAACTGGAGTCAAATTTGTGTCAAAACAAAAGTTGTTCCAAATTTTATAAGCTACACAACATATTTCGGTGACCAGAGCTGATTTTGAGTGTAACAGGGTGAATTTGGCCAAAACAGTTTGGAAATCAAAATTCAATTTGAGAGGATTCAAATTTTTGCATTGGGGCAGATTAGAATTTCCAAAATTACTTTTGTTTTTCCTAAACAACTTGAAAAACTCCCAACATGAAAGTTGCTCAACTTTTTGTGCTCTACAACTTTCGTGTTGACCACTTTGTAAAATTCCCAATGGATTTTGAATTGGAGGTTTAATTTGGAAAAGGGGACACTTTTCAGAAATCTGTATTTTCAAAATTACTTTGAATTTTGTATTGAAACTTCAAAAACTCAAAACACCAAAGTTGTACATCTTGCCAAGAGCTACAACTTTGCTTTTGAACTCAACCTCAAATTTTGCTTAGTTTTTGACTTATGCAAAAGGGGGCAAATCTAGGATCCAGAAATCAGGGTTTTTCCCCCCTTAGCTTTTCGGAAAATTTCCACCCTAGGGTTTAGCAACCACACAAGCATCAACACACCACATAAGCACACTCTACCTCCCTAAGCTCAAGCAATCAAAGTAAACTGGTTTTAAGTTGATGCATACTAATATGCTTAACAAATATGATTTGCAATGCTCATGATGACATGATCCGTTTTTAGTAACCGTAACATCGGGGATGTTACAGCCCTCCCTCCTTAAAGAAATCTCGCCCCCGAGATTTAAAACCCTTAGGGTAAGTAATGGAAAAGGAAATTTGTCAAAACTCTTTCATCTTCAACTTTCCCATAAGGCAAGAAGTTGGGGAAAACACTCCATTATAAGCATATATGTACATTAAGTACATGGCTCTGGCGACTCTTTTCCTTCACTAGAGTACACTCTTTATTTATCATATGTTCTCCTGAAGAGAAGCGTGGAATTCAGGGAAATTCTCTAGCAAGTAATCTTCAGATTCCCAGGTGGCTTCCTCTTCAGAGTGCTGGCTCCATTGTACCTTGTACCATTTGGTGGTTGTTCTTCGAGTAACTCTATCTTTCTGATCCAGTACTCGGATAGGATACTCCGAATAAGTTAGATCTGGTTCAAGTTCTACATCCTCAATATCTTGAACTCGGTCGGGTACCCGAAGACACTTTTTCAGTTGAGACACATGGAACACATTATGCACCCCGGATAATTGTTCAGGCAGTTTAAGGCGGTAAGCGACCTGTCCACAGCGGTCAATGATTGGAAATGGACCAATGTAACGAGGCGCTAACTTGCCTTTAACACCAAAACGATTTACTCCTTTCATTGGGGATACTTTCAAATACACATGATCACCTTTGGCGAACTTTAATGGTCGACGTCTTTTATCAGCGTAACTTTTCTGTCGAGATTGAGCAATTTTCAAGTTATTTTGGATTTGTTTCAGTTTGTTCTCAGTCTCTTTCACTAAGTCAACTCCGAAGAACCATCTTTCTCCAGGTTCCGACCAGTGTAACGGAGTTCGACATCGACGACCATACAGTGCCTCAAAGGGAGCCATTTTGATACTTTCTTGATAGCTATTATTGTAGGAAAATTCTGCTAGAGGCAAGCAGTCATCCCACTTATCTGGAAAATTTAGGGCACAAGATCTTAGTAGATCTTCTAGGGTTTGATTCACCCTTTCAGTTTGCCCACCGGTTTGAGGGTGGTAGGCGATGCTGTATAAAAGTTTAGTGCCCAGGGACTCATGTAAACATTTCCAGAATTGGGAGACAAATTGTGTGCCTCTATCAGACACTATTGTCTTTGGGACCCCATGTAGACTTAGGATACGGTCGAAATAAATCTTAGCATAGGTGGAGGCAGGATACAATAGCTTTACAGGAAGAAAATGTGCTGTTTTGGTGAGACGATCTACTATGACCCAAATTGAATCAAAGCCCTTGGCCGTCTTGGGCAATCCTACTATGAAATCCATACTTATGTCATCCCATTTCCATGCGGGGATAGGCAAAGGTTGCAACTCCCCAGCGGACTTGAGATGAATAGCTTTGACCTTCCGACAGGTGTCACATTGGGCCACATAGCGAGCTATCTCTATCTTCATTTTTGTCCACCAAAACCTTTGTTTTAGGTCCTGATACATCTTGTTGCTTCCCGGATGAATAGAATATCTCGGGGTATGAGCTTCATCTAGGATTTGTTGACGTAGCTCAGGTACCTTTGGAACCACTAACCGGTTCTTGAACCAAATTACTCCTGCATCATCCACCTTAAAGTCTGTGGGTGGTCTATTAGAAATCTTCTCTTTAAGATGTCTCATGCCTTTGTTTTCTTTTTGTGCCTTTATGATTTGAGCTTCGAGATTGAAATTGATCTTTAGATTGGTAAGGCTTCCTTGGGAAATCATTTCTATTCCCAAGTTCTCTAGCTCTTGGCACAAAGTTATGTCTCTAGGCATCACTGTTACGCAATTGCAGTGAGCCTTACGACTGAGGGCATCAGCTACTACATTTGCCTTGCCAGGGTGATAATGCACCTCAAGGTCGTAATCTTTAATTAATTCTAGCCACCTTCGCTGGCGCATATTAAGCTCAGCTTGAGTAAAGATATACTTCAAGCTTTTATGATCGGTATATAGATGACATGTGTTCCCCAACAGATAATGACGCCAGATCTTTAATGCATGTACCACGGCGGCTAGTTCAAGATCATGGGTCGGGTAATTCTCTTCATGGGGTTTGAGTTGTCTGGAAGCATATGCAATTACGCGACCCTCCTGCATTAGCACACAGCCTATCCCGATCCCTGATGCATCACAATATACATCAAAGGGTTTTTCAATTTCTGGCTGGGCTAAGACAGGTGCAGTTGTCAACAACCTTTTCAGAGTCTGAAAGGCTTGCTCACATTGGGGTGACCAAACAAACTTAGTTTGATTTTTGAGCAAGGTTGTGATTGGTTTGGCGACTCTGGAAAAGTCCGGGATAAAACGACGGTAATATCCCGCCATACCCAGAAAACTACGGACCTCATGTACCGTAGTCGGGGGTTTCCAATTCAACACATCTTCTACCTTGCCTGGGTCTACAGCGACTCCCTCCGCTGATAATACATGACCCAGGAAATGGACTTTGTCCAGCCAGAACTCACATTTGCTGAACTTGGCGTATAGCTGATGTTCCCTGAGACGAGTCAGCACGACCCTCAAATGTTCAGCATGTTCTTTCTTAGTTTTGGAGTAAATCAAAATGTCGTCAATAAAAACTACAACAAATTTATTTAGTTCTGGCATGAAGACAGAGTTCATCAGGTACATGAAATGGGCCGGTGCATTGGTCAACCCAAAGGACATCACCAAGTATTCATATAGCCCGTAACGGGTTGTAAAAGCTGTCTTGGGCACATCTTCCGGCCTAATTTTAATTTGATGGTACCCTGATCTCAAGTCAATTTTTGAGAATACTTTGACCCCAGCTAGCTGGTCAAACAATAAGTCAATGCGGGGCAATGGGTACTTGTTCTTAATCGTCACCTCATTTAGGGGACGATAGTCGACACACAGCCTTAATGTCTGATCTTTCTTTTTCACAAACAAGGCTGGGCAACCCCATGGAGAAGAACTGGGCTGAATAAAACCCTTCTGCAACAACTCTTGTAATTGGGTTTTTAATTCGGCCAGCTCTTTCGGTGCCATTCTGTAGGCCCTTCGAGATATTGGGGCTGTTCCTGGTTTCAATTCTATACTGAATTGTACATCCCGGTCCGGAGGTAGACCTGGTAAGTCTTCAGGAAATACATCCGGAAAATCTCGAACTACCGGGATATCCTTAACTTCAGACACATTCGCGGCATGAACTTGCCCCATTGTCCATTTGGGAGTAACTAACTGAATTAGCAAATAAGAATTCTCATTGGGCAATGGGATTTTAATGGTTCGATGCAGAGTATCCAGCACAACCCCTCGTTGTGCCATCCAGTTCATGCCCAAGATGACATCAATTTCTTGGTCCTTAAGAACAATCATGCTAGTAGGAAAATTGTGCCCACCAAATTCGATGGGTACTTGGTGAACCATTTCTTTAGACATCAGCCGTCCTCCTGGCGACTGTATATAAAAATGATCTTGTGTTTCCCCAATGGGTATACCATGCTTTAACACAAAGGTGCGATTAATGAATGTATGAGATGCACCAGAATCAAAGAGCATTAAAGCAGGATGTTTCGCAACAGGAAACGTACCCATCATCACTGGTTCGCCCTCTGGAATCGTTTCCACTTCAGTATGGAAGACTTGCCCTGTCTTCTTTACCGGTCTACCTTTCTGTACCTGTTGCCCTTTTTGAGTCCCAGTCCTGAACTGACTCGGCTGGGGTTGGCCCATAGGTGGCCTTTGAAAGGTAGGGTTGGTTTGGCGGGGAAAAGGGCACTCTTTAGAGAAATGCCCAAGCTTACCACAATTGAAGCAAGGGTAATTGTGGCTGGGCAGAGCAGTGGGGCGAACACCTGGGGTGTTCGGCTGACGTGGTGCAAGAGTGATGGCAGTAGGTCGAGAGTATACCTGCTGCCCTAGTCTGTACTGTGGAGGGGAGAAAGGACCACGATACGGTGACGGCGCTGGGAAGCGTCCGTGGCCCTGTGGATGATAAATGATCTTCTGGCGCTTTTGACCGCGACCAGAGAAAGAGGAGGAAGCAGCCTTCTTCTTGGCTTCCTTGTGCTTCCTATTCTTTTCCTCTGAGGCGATAGCAATATTTACCGCCTCATAGAAAGTAGCATTTTGGCACGTGGTCATCATGGTCTGAAGTTTAGTATTTAGACCACGCATGAAACAGGCTTTCTTCTTTCTGTCAGTGTTCACATGATCCGTCGCATATTGAGAGAGATGATTAAACCTTGCCACGTACTCCATAACACTTTTATCGCCTTGCTGCAAGGCGAGAAACTCTTCGGCCTTCATGGCCATGAGCCCTTCGGGGATGTAGTGGGCGCGAAACGCGTCCCTAAACTCGGTCCAGGTAACCTGGTGGCCGGGAGCTTGGATAGCTAAGAAGTTCTCCCACCAGGCACCTGCAGCTCCCCGAAGCTGCTGGGCTGCAAACAGGGGCTTCTGAGTTTCTGAACACTGAATCAAACTGAACTTATGCTCCATGGTTCGGAGCCAGTCATCCGCTTCTAAAGGCTCATCGGCCTTAGCGAACACCGGGGGCCTGGTCTCGGTAAAGTCCACATACCGAGTCTCTCCGTCCCCGTTGCGCGGTGCCCTGAAGTTTGGAGCAGGGTGTGGTTGACGCAGTGCTAGCTCGCGCAGTAAGCGAGCGTTGTCAGTTGTGGCACTTAGCAGAACAGCAATGGCGTCAGCTAAAGAAGGTGGAGCCGGTGGAGGGTTGGGGATATCATCCCCTCCCTGGGATGTCCCAGCTCCCTCAGATCCGCGAGTACGCATCGGCATCTGTTACAAGAGTTGTAGATACCTGTTACCACGTGAAATTCATAACACAGAACATATCTTACATTCTTCCATTCACTTATTAAACATTAGTTCAACACACTAAGAGTAAACAGGTACAACTTCTCAAACCGAAAGAGAACTTATATTACAAACCCGAACCCCACTACGGCAAGCTAGAACTCCTACAACGACGTTGCCCTCGGTTTCATCGAACTAATCGGTGTGGCCAGAGCTGTAGCCCGGGTCGTCATTGCCATCATCCTGATTACCCCCTGGGTTGTGGTCATCGGAGTCGGACTCCTCTTCATCACTGAGGCCGGGGTCGGGTTCCCCATCGTCTGCCAACTCGCCATCCGTATCCATTTCCCCTTCGCCGGGAGGTGGGTGGAGTTGATGATACAGATCAAATGCAATATCACGATATTGCATAGCTAGGTCATTGACTGTATCTAAGTGATGTGCTAGCTCCAGTTTCTCCAGCTGGAGCTGGTCCTCTCGTTGCCACGCGACATCCCGCTGTGCGGTGACCGTGGCCGCCATCTTCACATACAAATCCTTAAGATACCTTGCCTTGCCCAACTTTGCGTTCATCCTAGTTAGCTCATGCCTATGTGTGCTCCTAGCTTCTTCCTCTCGGGCAATGGCTGCATTCCGCTCCTCCACCATCCGGGACAACATAGCCTCACAGTTCTCTGTAGCTTGTTTTTCTTTGGCCAGTTGAGCTTTAAGTTTGCCAATCTCCATAACATTGTACATTCTCTCTCTCATCACCTCAGTCAACTCGGCGGACAACCTGTCCACCTCCTGCTGAGGCGGCGAACGGCTACTACTGGCTTGATCACTGCGTGGAGCTAGCTGATGTCGGGGAACTCCTTTTGGACCAGTCCGCTTACGCGGGGTCTGCTTCTGACGAGCCATCCTGTAGAGGGTAAGTTTAGATTAGTAAGAAAGACCTTAAAGGTTAGCAAGAATAGGATTGATTCTATTCACCCAACCCAAACAAGGAGGAAGGAACTTAACCAGTTAATACATCATGATGCATGCACGAACTTACGATTCCTACTAACAATTCGTAACGATACTACTTTAAACTTTTACAACATAGGGCAATACTTTATGTTGCTCCTCCATACCACTTCCAAAAATTCTAAGAAAGCCTATAGACAGGGGTAGGTTAGGACTAAGCACTTGGACTCAAAATAGGCAGGTTCATAGTATTAGATCCAAACGAATTTTGAAGTTTTTCAATAGTTACAGCAGTCATCTTAGCAACGAAGGCTCTGATACCAGCTGTGGCAGAACCCCCTAAGTGTTTGGGCCCACCGGCACTTGCCATTGTCCTAAGGACCTCTGACGGTGATGCCGGGAGTCCTCCCACCTTAGAAGTCCGATGAGCATCGCTGGACGCTCATTCCACTGCTACCTGTGGCGTATCAAGCTGGCTCGTTCTGACCACTAGCAATGGTCAAGCAACGAGAACTGCTTCTTCTCGCCCTTACAGGATAGCAAGTGGCCACCTTAACACCAGGATCATTCGTTGCGAAGATAAAGCAGTAACTCCAACGACACAAGACTAAAATAATATTTCAGAGTAAAACAGCGGAAGTATTACATAACTTAATTTACAAAAGGAGTTCTTCCAAATAGTAGAGTGTTATTACGAGCCTGGTCCAGCGGAGCAACTGAAACTTTAGTACAGACAGTACAAATTTACAGACCCTGCCCATGGGTCACGCTCACTCTTCTTCGTCGTCAACCTCGACGACGGTCACACAACAGGGTCCGAAGCAAGTCGGCTCATGTGCTTCACCTGCAACAGGGGTATTGAAACCCTGAGTACGGGAGTACTCAACAAGACTTACCTGATGGAAAAGAGGAGAACTTAGGGATGCAGGCTTAGGGTAGACAAGGGGTGGCTGAGCAAGGAGCCAAAATGTTTTGCTAAAAGCTTACTAGTAGTGCATCCTTATTTTCAAGTTTTAACCGCGAATTCCTCTCCCGCAGAGGCCGAGGAGTTCGAGGATAGTTTAACTAGTTGTACCCCACAGACAAATCCGGGAGTTCCTAATCCTAACGTCAAGTATTATTTATCGATGGCCATAGCTTCATGTCGCTATGAGTCCGGGAATTGGGATCCGAACCTCATGAGACATTTTCCCCTTTCTCATTTTATCATTCAGTTGCTTATTTAACTACGATGAGGGTCGAAGGAATTGAGTCTCCCAATCGGGGAGCAACGACGATTCGAATCGCTTAGCAATCCAGCTGGAGTTCCTAACCACCCGACATATGTAGAACCAAATCTTGCATATACCAACCCAAGTCAGGCTCTCCCCAGATTTGACCAGGTTCGCGGCACCCGAGAGCACAGTACTCCACCATCCTACAGCCGATCTAGATGTTTTCCGGTCATCTCAGATCCGTAAGGTGGGTACACACTACTCTCGCCATCTTTCCACTCCCAGTGCGCGAGTAGCTGTTCGCGTCGAGGGATCACAAGACCGGGCTTACCAAGGGCAAGTGGTTAGTACTATAAATTCTCAACCCAGCAGGCCATCAACGGAACGGTCCTTAATCGACACAGTTGGAGACACTACTTTAAGATTCCATTCTTAAAGCAAGTCCACCGACCGGTCTCAAATTGAAACATCATTGATCATAAGTGTATTCCACAACAACCCTTCAAACTTTGCTTGGAAACCTATCTAGTAGCAGGGCTAAGCATCCCTACGCAGTTTTTAAAGTAAAACAGGTGCCAAGGACAAGATAACAAATATCAAGGTAGTAAATGCAGCAAGTAGGTTCACCCAATTCTCAACTATCTAATGCAACATTTTCAATTCATAAGTGATAAAAGATTTAAAACATTCAAGGAGGGGTAATGCATCCGGGGCTTGCCTTGGTTGCAGGGCAGAGAGGGACCCTCGGAGACTTCCCAAGTCTCGGATCCGACTTCCTCGAACAGAGCACCGACCTCGGGGTTCGGTTCAACGGGTGCTCCTTCGGTCACGTGCACTATACGCAAGATGATGAATGCTCATGATATGCATATGACAAATGTGCAAGAAGGACTAAGTCGAGCATAACTTGCCTTCTTGGTGCATTACAGAATAAATAATAAATAAAGTTGTTTAACAACTTAGTGTCTTTACCCAAGAGGTTGCATCTGTAAACTAAGACTTTATTTAATTCATAATTATTCTGAATTAACTAATTATTAATCCTATTTACCTCAATTAACTCTTAATTAATCATCAATGACAGTAATTAAGCATAAGGCCAAACAATATTTAAATGCCAAAGGTCATTAGGGTTAATGACCTCAGGTCATCACAAAATCCCAAAATCACTCAACCCTAATTATGAGGATTTAACTAATCACTATCTAATTATTTTGGAATTATTATTTAAGTGCTAAATAAGGATTTATTAATGTTTTAATCAAATATTATCCAAATGCCACCAAATTTTGTGTGGAGCCAGGGAATACCACTCAGAGGCTCTCCACAATTTTTGGTGATTTTTGGACCTCCTAATAAATTACTAAAATTCCTAGAAGTTTTATTCACTAATTAAAGAGCCAATTTTTATAGACATGCAAACTATCAGAGAAATAAATTCTAATATTTTTCCTAGGCTCTATACATTTTCTGGAACCTACCCAAAAAGTTTCACTATTTTTGGACCACTACACAATTCAATATTTAAATTCAAATATCAAACATTTTTAAACAAAAAGGAAAAAGAAAAGTGCACTGTGCAGTGCTGGCGGCCTGCTCGGACCCGGCCCAAGACGGCCCGCGAGCTCTCCCGCGCTCAGCGCCCTCTCCCTCTCTCTCTCACGCGGTTTAGGCTCACCACGACTTCAACCGAGCAAGAAGCGGCAGCAGAGAGGCTCTGGTTGACGCTGGCCACGATGACGTGCTTGCGGTGGCGCTCGGCCGGAGTTGAGAAGGGAAACGGCTCGGGTGGGAGCTACGGTAGGATAGAGCGTGCGTTTAGGGGCGCAAACGGTGGCGGGGCTCAAGGCGGAGCTGCTGGGGTGCTCAAATGGCTTGGAATGGCAACGGGTGAGGCAAATTTGGTCGGCGCAGGAAACTCGTCGGCGTCGGGGTTCAAGAAAAGAAAGAGGGGACTCCGGCCACTCGGGGCTTTATCCCCACGACAGAAGGCGGTTCGCGGATGAGGACGTCCACGCGAAGCACAGCAGCAAGCAGCTGCGTGGCCAGCTGCGTGGCGTCGCGCGCGGAGGCGGCTCTGCCCCGGCGGCAGAGCACCCCCCCTGCCGATCACTGTAGCAGTGCATATCCACTCAGTTTGGGGTTTTGCAAATTTCGACTGAAATTTGAACTGGAGTCAAATTTGTGTCAAAACAAAAGTTGTTCCAAATTTTATAAGCTACACAACATATTTCGGTGACCAGAGCTGATTTTGAGTGTAACAGGGTGAATTTGGCCAAAACAGTTTGGAAATCAAAATTCAATTTGAGAGGATTCAAATTTTTGCATTGGGGCAGATTAGAATTTCCAAAATTACTTTTGTTTTTCCTAAACAACTTGAAAAACTCCCAACATGAAAGTTGCTCAACTTTTTGTGCTCTACAACTTTCGTGTTGACCACTTTTTAAAATTCCCAATGGATTTTGAATTGGAGGTTTAATTTGGAAAAGGGGACACTTTTCGGAAATCTGTATTTTCAAAATTACTTTGAATTTTGTATTGAAACTTCAAAAACTCAAAACACCAAAGTTGTACATCTTGCCAAGAGCTACAACTTTGCTTTTGAACTCAACCTCAAATTTTGCTTAGTTTTTGACTTATGCAAAAGGGGGGCAAATCTAGGATCCAGAAATCAGGGTTTTTCCCCCCTTAGCTTTTCGAAAAATTTCCACCCTAGGGTTTAGCAACCACACAAGCATCAACACACCACATAAGCACACTCTACCTCCCTAAGCTCAAGCAATCAAAGTAAACTGGTTTTAAGTTGATGCATACTAATATGCTTAACAAATATGATTTGCAATGCTCATGATGACATGATCCGTTTTTAGTAACCGTAACATCGGGGATGTTACATCCATATATGAGAATCGATCAGAAAATTTTTTTGGATCTGTCGGTCCCCGCCTTTGGCAGCTTTGACAATTTTATAATCTCCAAATTCACCTCCGATATTTGAGTTTTCACCTCGTGAAGTTTTTTTCACATTTTTCGCAATCTTCAGAGAATTCCGCAGGCCACGTCTTTCACTTGTTTAAGATCAAATTTTTTGTGGTTACTTTTTTAGTGCTCCTAAGTAAAAGAAAAATATCAAAAAAATAAAAAAAAACTTGCATGGTTTCAGATCGTGTTGTTCAGAAGCCGGATCGATTTGTGTCTCGTCTCCACCAAATCGAGAGTTACCAGAACCTTTCGGAAGATCGGGCCACCCTTGTTCTCATCAAGTGGTAATCAGAGCTTGAGGTATACCGTTAGGTTCACATCTACCCTTAGTTTCGGGTGTTCTTGTCTTCGTCCCATAAGTCCAGTGCCATATCGTTTTCGTGTCCTACAACCCTTCCGCGCCATAGCCTCTGCATATTTCAGTTTCAGAGTCAGCAGTGTTGAGTTTGTGTCCTGGTCGAGGTCTTGTTGCTAGTTAGGTCTAGTTAGAGTCCAGTTCATGTGTTTTCCCCACCGTTTCCATCAATTTCTAGCCACCACCGCAAATTTTTCCCACTTTCGGACCGTTTTGTCCTCTAATTCTGAGTCCGTTCGTAAAACAGCCATAACTTTCGCATATGAACTCCGATTTCAACGTTCCATATATCAAAATCGATCAGAAAAGTTTTTTGGATCTGTTTGTCCCCACCATTTGGGGGGTTTGACAATTTTATAATCTCCAAATTCACCACCGAAGTTTGAGTTTTCACCTCGTGAAGTTTTTTTCTCATTTTTCGCAATCTTCAGAGAATTCCGCAGGCCACGTCTTTCACTTGTTTAAGCTCAAATTTTCTGGGGTTACTTCTTTAGTGCTCCTAAGTAAAAGAAAAATATCAAAAAAATAAAGAAAACTTGCATGGTTTCAGATCGTGTTGTTCGGAAGCCGGATCGATTTGTGCCTCGTCTCCACCAAATCGAGAGTTACCGAAACCTTTCAGAAGATCGGACCACCCTTGTTCTCATCAAGTGGTAATCAAAGCTTGAGGTATACCATTAGGTTCACGTCTACCCTTAGTTTCGGGTGTTCTTGTGTTCGTCCCATAAGTCCAGTGCCATATCGTTTTCCTATCCAACAACCCTTCCGCGCCATAGCCTCTGCATATTTCAGTTTCAGAGTCCGCAGTGTTGAGTTTGTGTCCTGGTCGAGGTCTTGTTGCTAGTTAGGTCTTGTAAGAGTCCAGTTTATGTGTTTTTGCCCAGCGTTTCCATCAATTTCTAGCCACCGCCGCAATTTTTTCCCACTTTCGGACCGTTTTGTCCTCTAATTCGGAGTCCGTTCGTAAAACAGCCATAACTTTCGCATATGAACTCCGATTACAACGTTCCAAATATCAAAATCGATCAGAAAAGTTTTTTGGATCTGTTTGTCCCCACCATTTGGGGGGTTTGACAATTTTATAATCTCCAAATTCAGCACCGAAGTTTGAGTTTTCACCTCGTGAAGTTTTTTCACATTTTTCGCAATCTTCAGAGAATTCCGCAGGCCACGTCTTTCACTTGTTTAAGCTCAAATTTTCTGGGGTTACTTCTTTAGTGCTCCTAAGTCAAACAAAAATATTAAAAAAATAAAAAAAACTTGCATGGTTTCAGATCGTGTTGTTCGGAAGCCGGATCGATTTGTGCCTCGTCTCCAGCAAATCGAGAGTTACCAGAACCTTTCGGAAGATCGGACCACCCTTGTTCTCATCAAGTGGTAATCAAAGCTTGAGGTATACCGTTAGGTTCACATCTACCCTTAGTTTTGGGTGTTCTTGTGTTCGTCCCATAAGTCCAGTGCCATATCGTTTTCCTGTCCTACAACCCTTCCGCGCCATAGCCTTTGCATATTCCAGTTTCAGAGTTCGCAGTGTTGAGTTTGTGTCCTGGTCGAGGTCTTGTTGCTGGTTAGGTCTTGTTAGAGTCCCGTTAATGTGTTTTTCCGCACCGTTTCCATCAATTTCTAGCCACCGCTGCAAATTTTTCCCACTTTCGGACCGTTTTGTCCTCTAATTCGGAGTCCGTTCGTAAAACGACATAACTTTCGAATATGAACTCCGATTACAACGTTCCATTTATCAAAATCGATGAGAAAATTTTTTTGGATCTGTCTGTCCCCGCCTTTGGGGGGTTTGACAATTTTATAATCTCCAAATTCACCACCGAAGTTTGAGTTTTCACCTCGTGAAGTTTTTTTCACATTTTTCGCAATCTTCAGAGAATTCCGCAGGCCACGTCTATCACTTGTTTAAGCTCAAATTTCTGTGGTTACTTCTTTAGTGCTCCTAAATAAAAGAAAAATATCAAAAAAATAAAAAAAAACTTGCATGGTTTCAGATCGTGTTGTTCGGAAGCCGGATCGATTTGTGCCTCGTCTCCACCAAATCGAGAGTTACCAGAACATTTTGGAAGATCTGACCACCCTTGTTCTCATCAAGTGGTAATCAAAGCTTGAGGTATACCGTTAGGTTCATATCTACCCTTAGTTTCGGGTGTTCTTGTGTTCGTCCCATAAGTCCAGTGCCACATCGTTTTCCTGTCCTACAACCCTTCCGCGCCATAGCCTCTGCATATTTCAGTTTCAGAGTCCGCAGTGTTGAGTTTGTGTCCTGGTCGAGGTCTTGTTGCTGGTTAGGTCTTGTTAGAGTCCAGTTCATGTGTTTTTCTCCACCGTTTCCATCAATTTCTAGCCACCGCCGCAAATTTTTCCCACTTTCGGACCGTTTTGTCCTCTAATTCGTAGTCCGTTCGTAAAACAGCCATAACTTTCGCATA